>NC_056751.1:753657754-753885432 GCF_019279795.1 Protopterus annectens
AACTCTGCCACGTCCAGCTCTGACTCCTGCCTTTTTGTCAGTGCCACTATCAGCAACCCATATAACATAGCTGGTCTCACTACCCTCTTGTAGACCTTCCCTTTCACTCTTACTAGTACTCGTCTGTCACAAATCAATCCTGACTCTCTTCTCCACCCACTCCACCCTGCCTGTACTCTCTTCTTCACCTCTGTTCCACACTCACTCTGAACTGTTGATCCCAAGTATTTAAACTCATCCACCTTCACCACCTCTACTCCCTGCATCCTCACCATTCCTCTATCCTCCCTCTCATTCATACACACATATTCTGTCTTAGTCCTGCTGACCTTCATTCCTCTTCTCTCTAGAGCATATCTCCACCTCTCCAGGGTCTCCTCCACCTGTTCCCTACTCTCACTACAGATCACAATGTCATCTGCAAACATCATAATCCACGGGAACTCCTGTCTGATCTCGTCTGTCAACCTGTCCATCAACATTGCAAATAAGAAAGGGCTCAGAGCTGATCCTTGATGTAATCCCACCACCACGTTAAACGCATTCATCACTCCCACTGCAGACCTCACCGCTGTCACACTACCCTCGTACATATCCTGTACCACTCTTACATACTTCTCTGACACTCACGACTTCCTCATACAATACCACAACTCCTCTCTAGGCACCCTGTCATATGCTTTCTCTAAGTCCACAAAGACACAATGCAACTCCTTCTGACCTTCTCTGTACTTCTCCATGAAAACTCTCAGAGCAAACATCGCATCTGTAGTGCTTTTTCCTGGCATGAAACCATACTGCTGATCACTAATCATCACCTCCCTTCTTAACCTAGCTTCCACTACTCTTTCAAATAACTTCATGCTGTGACTGATCAATTTAATCCCTCTGTAGTTACTACAGCTCTGCACATCACCCTTATTCTTAAAAATCGGTACCAAAACACTTTTTCTCCATTCTTCAGGCATCCTCTCACTTTCCAAGATTTCATTAAACAATCTAGTTAAAAACTCCACTACCATTTCACCTAAACACCTCCATGCTTCCACAGGTATGTCATCTGGACCAACAGCTTTTCCATTCTTCATCCTCTTCATAGCTATCCTTACTTCCTCCTTGCTAATCCACTGCACTTCATGATTCACTATCCGCACATCATCCAACCTTCTCTCCCTCTCATTCTCTTCATTCATCAGCCCCTCAAAGTACTCTTTCCATCTCCTCAACACACTCTCCTCGCTTGTGAGTACATTTCCCTCATTATCCTTTATCACCTTTACCTGCTGCACATCTTTACTAGCTCGGTCCACCTGTCTAGCTAATCGGTACAGGTCCTTTTCTCCCTCCTTAGTGTCCAACCTTTCATACAACTCTTCATATACCTTATCCTTAGCCTTCGCCACCTCTCTCTTTGCCATGCACCTCAACTCCTTATACTCTTGTCTACTTTTTTCATCTCTCTGACAATCCCACTTCTTCTTCGCCAACCTCTTTCTCTGTATACTCTCCTGTACTTCTTCATTCCACCACCAGGTCTCCTTGTCCTCTTTCCTCTTTCCAGATGTCACACCAAGCACCATCTCTCTTACTAGCTCTGATTTAGTTACCCAGCTATTCATTAACTCTTCACTGCCACCCAGTGCCTGTCTTAACTCTTCCCTGAACTCCACCTCACAATCACCCTTTTTCAATTTCCACCATTTGATCTTTTGTACTGCCCTCACACTCATCATCCTCTTCTTGATCACCAATGTCATCCTAGAAACGACCATCCTATGCTGCCTAACTACACTTTCCCCTGCCACCACTTTACAGTCTCCAATCTCCTTCAGACTGGCTCTTCTACATAAGATATAATCCACCTGTGTGCATCTTCCACTACTCTTGTATGTCACCCTATGCTCCTCCCTCTTGTTAAAATACGTATTCATCACAGCCATGTCCATCCTTTTCGCAAAATCCACTACCATCTGACCTTCTGCATTCCTTTGCTTAACACCATACCTACCCATTACTTCCTCATCCCCTCTGTTCCCTTCATCAACATGCCCATTGAAATCTGCTCCAATCGCCAGTCTCTCACCCTTGGGTATAGTCATCACCACTTCATCCAACTCACTCCAAAATTTGTCTTTCTCATCCATCGCACACCCAACTTGTGGAGCATATGCACTAACAACATTCATCATTACACCATCAATTTCCAGCTTCATAAACATCAGTCTATCCGACACTCTTTTCACCTTCAAAACACTCTTAGCATACTGTTCCTTCAGGATAACCCCTATGCCATTTCTCCTCCCATCCACTCCATGATAAAACAATTTGAACCCACCTCCGATACACCTGGCTTTGCTCCCCTTCCATGTGATCTCTAGCACACACAATATACCATCCTTCCTTCAGTCCATCATATCAGCTAGCTCTCTCCATTTACCAGTCATACTGCCAGCATTCAAAGTTCTGACCCTCACTATCACAGTCCTAGCCTTTACCTGCCTTCGGGCATGCCTTCCCTCTCTTCTCCTCCTTCGGCCAACAGTAGCGCAATTTCTGCCAGCACCCTGTTGGCCAACAGTACTGGTGGCAGTCGTTGTTAACCTGGGCCTCGACCGATCCGGTATGTATATTTGCACTGTTGTCCGCATGTATGATTTGGCAAAACTTTACGCCGGATGCCCTTCCTGACGCAACCCTCCCCATTTATCCGGGCTTGGGACCGGCACAAAGAAATGCACTGGCTTGTGCATCCCAAGTGGCTGTGATCTTTACTACCTCACCTAAAACTTTACTTTTCACTTTATTTAAAGCCATCCCTAGCAGACACTCATTTGTGCAAATTATTACTTCTTTTATCCAAAATTTTTTTTGCAATTATTATAATGTCATCTGCATATGTTAACAAAACTGGAACTCTTAACCCATCAGGTTTTTATATACTCCATCTCCTTCATTTTGTAAATTATTTCACATACTATCACATTCATAACTAATGCAAATAGTATACAACTCACTGGAAATCCCTGTCTTCTACCACTCTTCATATGTACCTCTTGTCTTAAGCCATTTACAAATATTTTTACTTTATTATTACTATATGCTGACATGCATCATTTCCTAAATTTCTCACTTATATGATATTCCTTCACTATTACCCATAAGATTTCATGTACAGTTGTATGAAATGCCTTATTAAAGTCTCTTGACATGATTTTCAGTTCTTTTCTGTTCATAATACCAGCCACAATTTCTCTGTCATTAATAATTCGTGACAACCCTTCCCCTTTATAGTATATATGTTATCTTCCATAATATTTTCCATTGTAGTTTCAAATCTATTTTGTAATATTTTCATAAAGTTCATATCATCATTCCTGTTTAATACTATTGCTCTCCAATTTTTAATTGTTTTTGTACATTTCACACCCTGTTCTATCCAGGCCTACAGCTGGATCTATACTTACTTGTCCTAAGACTTTATCGAATTTAGAGAAATGTCCTCTTCAAACTCCTTATTTTCTTTTTCGGTTAACTTTTTTACTTTCCATGTTTTTTACTACCTTCTTTTTACTTCTTGTACATATTGTACTACACTATTCACAATCTTTTCCTGAGTTCTTTCTATTTCTCCTTTTACATTTTTTATTTCTCTCATTACACTACAATCTTCCTTTCCTGCTTAAGTAACTCGATAATTCTTCTCTTTGTCCTTGTAAAAAGCTTATATAACAAGTCTTGAATTTTTCTGATTTCTTTCATATACATAAATTCTTTTCTTTTATCAAAATACTTTCTAATATTATGTTCTAAATCTTTCAATGCATCGGTAAATGCTCTTTTATATTTTTCTTTCTCTACTTTTCTCGCATCATATTGCCACTGTAAAAATATTTTTTTATATTTTTCCTTAAATACCATCCACCATTCAGACCCATTTTTATACAATGTTCTCAAAGTAATATGATCTCTCTATAGCTGTATTACTAGTCTATTTCCTTCTTCATTCCATCCTTTCTCATTTATGCTTTTTATTTCTTTCACTATGTTTATATATTCTTTGTTTTCCTTTACTGTAGCCATATTGCAAGATGATCAGATAATCCTGTTTCAACTACCTTCCATTCTCCTATAACTAAACCAAAATATAATCTATTTCAATTCTATACATAGCCCTTTTGTAAGTCCATGAATTTGTGTCCTAAAGTTTTAACTTACATGTTGCAACTTCTAGCATTTTTCTTGTATCATTTCCTTTCTTTTTACACTTGCCTCTTAAATCACAATTAAAATCTCCTGTTATTATAATATTCATATTTATCACTACTTAGTCTAAAATCTGATGAAATAAGCTTTCCCTGTCTTTGCAATTACCTCATACTATAACCATATGGTGTTATAATTCTATATACTTGTTCTTTCCATTTTAAATCTACAGTGCTTAATCTTCCATTTTTTGCTAAAATTACATCTAATATCTTTACTGTATTTCTACAGAATGTGGCTATTCCAGAACATCTATCATTTCCCAAAACCCAGATTGTTTTCCCTCCTCATAGTTTCTCTATTTGTAATCTATATTCATTTGTTAAAAATCTTGTGTCTTCTAATATAATTACATCTACATCACATGTATTACACCACTCAAAATTTCCTCTTCTTCTTACTATTTGCTTAAAACTATTCACATTTACAGAAAGCACTCTAAAATGTTCACTTTTCCCTTTTTCCTTAGATTCATGGCTTCATAACTTCATAGCTAATTACCAGGCTAGCTTTCCTAACAGGCTGTCCTAAGCCTAAGTAATTTCCTTCCCAAAAGGGAGAATCAAACACTGCACCTTGTGTCTGTGAGTCAGACGCTTTAACCATTACACCAAGCACTAACCTTTAGCTCTATATATTCTATTTCATCCATTTCCTTTCGTTTTTCTTTTGTGCTTATTCCTTTAAATTTTCTTTTTTCTCTTTTACCCTTGTACCAACAGAATTTTTTCTTTTACTACCTCCCAGTTTATGCCTTCTTCATCACTTAATTCAGAACCTTGTTCTATGTCCTCTTTATTATTTTTCTCATCTGTTTTCTTCTAAAATGTCTTCTCTTCATTGTCTTTGCTTTCTGTTTCTTTCTCCTTACTGTTACTTTCATTTTTGCAATCCATCCATAAATGTCCAATTGTGTTACATTTATAACATTACAATTCATATTTTTTGCATCATTTCACCACAATATAACATTTTCTTTTGTTACAGTTGTCATTCGTCTTGTGTATCTGAATAACACAATGAGGCTTGGGTGTTCATTTAAGTAGATTATTACACACAAACACATCAGGACAGATGGCAGGAACATTAAACTTAAACAAACTAACTGGCTGACTGCTACACTCATACATGCCTTCACTCTGGCTTCTCACTCAAAATGGCACTCTTGTTTGCACGTGCTCAATACATATGCATGTACCCACTGACTGGAATGCTTCTTAAAGGTACATCACACACTCTGATCTACATCCTTCCTCTTTGTTAATCTGTTTTACATTGACAATGACATTTGAATAGGCAAGCATATTATACAGACAATAATAAACAAAACAACATTCATGTCCAGTTTGCTGTATATCTGGAACTAGGTCTTGAGATACGACCTAATCTTGTAATGTAATAGTTAGGACTGGGTTTAGCAACAGGAACAGTCATTGGGGAATGTTCTACTTTAGGACTTTCAGGGATATTCTCAGGAACAGGGATAGCTGATGAAATGTCCTCTGGAAGAGGAACATTGGACAAGTCACTCTGAGAATTAGAGTCATTATTACAGGCTCAAACACTGGCAGTAAATGCTTCTGATTTTGCCTAAATTTCATTCCCTATGATTTCATGATGTACAATCTCGGTTCTTCACACAAACTTTTCACAAGTCCAACCCAGTCAAATCCTTTTGTTGTCTGCATCCTCACTATCTCTCCTTCTTTCAATGGATTGAGAGGTTTGCTGGTCTTATCACAGTAGGACTTTTGGGACAAATGCTTTTTTAGAATTTAGGCTTTCACTGCTTTGTTGTTTTTAGCACATCGAACCAAAAACTGTTACTGATTGGCAATGTGGTTCTGGTTTGTCTCAACATAAGTCTCTGGGCAGGTGAACCAAGTTGATTATCATGAGAAATGTTTCTGAGATTAAGCAGGTTTAGAAAAACATTGGTATTCTCACATTTGGATCTCTCTAACAGCTGTTTTGCACTTTGAATTGCACGTTCAGCCAAGGTGTTTGACTGTGGGTATTCAGAACTACTTGGAAAAACAAACTGAAATCTTTGCAGTATGATAAAACACACGCGCCACACTAGGCTAAAGTATAAATGCTTTACTGATGTATCAGGTACCTCAGCTTACGCCTTCAAGGAATATTTTTTTTACATCAAGCAGCCATCTTTAATGTTATAACATCAGTTAATTAATTAATTCATTGATTCCAATTAAACATTTAAAATTAATTATAAGATTCATTTCAACACATCCGTTAAAGTGCCCGTGATATATTCCCTGATACATAAACATTTGTTACCAAATTCATACTTTTCATTTAATAAAAATTCATTTTTACCAAATACCCTAGATAAATTCCATGTACATCATGATAAACACACTATATAAGAGTAAACTTTCAACAATATACAGATTTCATTAAGACAAACTCTGTACATAAATAGTTGTAAATATATAAACTATAAATATATGAACTATGAATAAATGAAATGCATCTATGGGCTGGCCCAAACTGATTTGCAATGCTGGAAGTGAAATCTATGACATAATAATTCCCTTACCCTGCTTTACACATTATATTTGAAGAGCTGTATTTGTTAAACTATCTCAGTAATTGTGGATATTTAAATCCAATTCCATGTTTAACCCCCTGGGATATAAAATCTTAAAATTAATAATACACTTGGTCTCCAACAGGGTTAAATTACCAATTAACTCATACCCTTTCTGCTGTTTTGGTTTGGCCAACACACTAAAAAAGAAGGACTTATCTGAGCCCCCATGGGATCGAATAAAATGTTCCACCACAGGACTTTCCATCCTGCCTCTTCTAATGTCTCCCATGTGCTCCATGAATTTTTATTAAATGAAAATTTATACTTTATCCTGGTGTGGTGTGTGTGTTTTATTCAGAACTACTTGTAATATAAACAAAGTCCCACATTTCAACAAATCATTTGAACTGCTGACTTGTAAAGTGTGCATCATTGTCAGGAATGACTATGCGAACTACCATCGACAGAAAAATGTCTCTTCAACTTAGTAATAACAGTATTGGACATTAATCTAGGAAGTAGGTCAAAGTGAACCAATCTGAATAAGAATCTACCAACACCAAGTAATGTTGACCATTCTACTCAAAGATATCTGTGGCTACTGTCAACCAACGTAGTTCAGGAATCTGGCTTAACTGAAGTGGCTCTTTTTGTTGATGCGGTTTTGTGCTATTACATACAAAATCTATTCTTCTCAATATCCTTTGACATAGAAGGCCAAAATACTAGTCCTCTCACCCTTCTTTTGGTAGAATCAGTTCCTGGGTGGCCATGATGCAAGATCTTAATATACTCTTTCTGCAAGGATTTTGGAACAATCACTTCTGGACCTTTCATGATGATACTATTGCCTGACAAAATGTCATCTCTGTAAGGAAAATACTGCTGCATGTCTACTGGTAAACAAGATTGCTTTGAAGGCCATCCTCGACTGATAAAGTAGTTAAGCTACTGAAGGATTGGATCTGAAGCTTTGCGAGTTCTAAGCTCATCAAGACATGTGGAAGAAAAATTTCTCACTTCCATGACTGTAAAATCAGGTTGCTCATTTTCATGCTGGTCAGTGTTTTTTTTCTGGGTGATCATGATAAGGTATCAGCAAGATAAAGAAACTTGTCTTTTGTGTAAACAAGATTGAAACTGTACTTTTGCAATTTGAGCATCATGCATTTATGTCTAGCAGGATATGTATGCATAAGCTTTCTCAAAATATTGACTAGAGGTTGGTGGTCAGTTTCTATCTGGATAGGTTGGCCATAGATATAATTATGGAACTTCGGACATGCAAACAGAATTGCCAAGACCTCTTTCTCAATCTGGGCATACTGCATCTTGGTTTTGGTAAGAGTTCTCAATGCATAGGCTACTAGTCTATCCTCTTGAAGAATGACAGGGGCCCAGAGAAGTATATATTGTGGGAAGAAATTTCCAGGGAATTGTTATGGCTAGGCTTGCATAGGCCTTAGGGCTGATAGCCTAGTACCAACCTATGAACCTATGACTGCACCTAGACCAGACATAGAAGCATCACAGGAAAGAGTTACTGGTTTGTGAATATTATAGAATTTTAAAGTAGGTGGACTGGCAATTTTCCGTTTCAGAACATCAGATACTCTTTGGTGTTGTTCTGACCAGGGCAAGGTTACATCTTTGCATGTCAGCTCTCTTAGCAGTGCTGAAAGTTAACTCAAATCTGGAATGAACTTATCTAAATAGTTGACCAAACCAAAAAATGTTGTAGGGCTTGGACATTGTCTGGAGCTGGCATCTCAAGAATAGCTGTTTGCTTGGAAGGATCTGGTCATAAGCCTGAACTGGTAAATAAATGACACACATAAGTAACTTCTCATAGCCTGAATTTACATTTCTGAGGATTCAACTTAAGATTCACTTCACAAGCTCTTTCCAGAACTTTCTTGAGGTACCTATCATGTTTGACCACCATCACCTCCTACAAGTATATCATCTACTATAACAGCACATGGATAGCCAGAAAAAAAATTGTTCCATCGCATGTTGAAAGACTTCACTGGCAAAATTTATTCCAAATGGCATTCTCAAAAGTCTGTACCTTCCAAATGCTGTACTGAAGGTGGTTAGCAATGAAGATTTATGATCAAGCAAAATTTGCTAAAATGAACTTTTTTGCATCTAAGACACAAAAAAAACAGTGGCATTTGGCATGAGGGCAACAACTTACTTGCCTGTACATATAGGATGATGAGGTCTTTTTAGTGCTTTGTTCAAATCTCTTGGATCAATACAAATTCTAATATTATCTAAGTTTTTCTTATGAGCTACTATCATGGAAGGTACCCATTCAGTTGGCTCTTCTACTGGACAGTTAGCTTAATGGTTAGAGTCATGGCTTGGGATGTAGTAGATACACAGTTTGAATACCCCAATTGGACATTTAGTTGGGAGGTTGGTATAATGGTTAAGGTGGATTACCTTGTAAACACAAGGTGCAGGGTTTGATTCGCACATGGGGCAATTGGCTAGGCTTATAAAGGGCAGTTAGTCTCATACTAGTCTACACACCTACAAACCTATACCTCACTGGCCTTCTTCAAGAGAAATCTTGATGAGTGGATGGGAAATAGAAAATTCACTCCAGGAGTCAGTCATGTGGCTCTACTCCACAGAGGCACTGGGAACTAAGGTCGGGTGGCATGATGTCAGGGTAATCTTATGGGCTAGGCTTGTAAAGGCTCCAGGGCCATTAGCCTAGTACACACCTATGAACCTATGAACACACCTATGAACCTATGGACAAATTAGTCTTAGCTGCACCATTCTGTCTAGCTCAAGCCTTGACTCTGTTCTGCATAGCTACTGGAACTTTCTGTGCTGGTCTGATAACTGGGCTCACCTCAGGGTCTAACTTCATGGAGTACACAACTGGGAGTTTGCCTAGTTTATCTTCAGAAATATCAGCATAGTCAGAAAGCATAGTTTGGGTGAAATTTGAACTGTTTTCATTCAAGCTTGCATGGTGAACTTCTTTGTTAAATGAAAGCAGTCCCATTTTCAAACTGTCTCTGAGGCCTAATAATGACTGCATGTGTCTCTTGACTACGTAAAATTGTAAGTCATAGCTGTTCCCAGCAGAGTAACATGCAAGCACTACTGAGCCTTTGGTTTGAATTTCTTCACCACCATAAGCAACAAGTTTTGCACACTTTGCCAAATTGAGTTGTTCTCCAGCTTTTACTCTAGCAAATGTTTCTGCTAACATAACGTTGCACTTTGAACTAGTATCTGCTTTGAGCTCTACAGGTCTCCCATTAATCTGAACAGTACAAAATATTTCACTTTTTGCCCTTAAATCTACTTCATTGACTGTTTCACCAAGCACAGACATGCCATCAACATAAAAAGTAGGGCCGGAGCTTTCTAATTGATCAACTTGCCTCCTCAAATACTCTCTTTTAATAAAAGAATGTGCTTTATATGGTTTACAAAACCTTTTGAAATAATTCCACTTTTTACAAGAATGGCACTGCTGACCAAAAGAACAAGATGAGATGAGCTGAGGATGACAAACTGCTCGTACGCCAAGGATGAAAATTAATCACAATTTAATAACACACACGGTCAGTAGTTTAGCGCTTTCAACTGGATACCAGTCTTCTTCAGAACAATAAGAAATACCATTTCTATCTTATTTATACATTTCACAAAGTTAATTCATTCCAAAAGCCCGCCAAATGTCTTAAAAGGGCAATGCATACATTTTAAAAAGATTGACTGTAATGACAGCGAGCACTTGGTACATTTCAAAAAGAAATATATGTATAAATATAGACTCGTAATGAATGTATCAAACAATATAATTTTACAATTTAAAAGGACATAGGTTTAAAAAGACTAAGAAATCTACTCTACCAGATCTGTAAAATTCTATACATATCTATACATTCGATCTGATGGATGCTATATATGAAACTAATTCTATAATGAAAATACTGAAATTAATACTACATATCCTAAACATTATAATGAAATATCTACTAATCTAACTGATAGCTGATAAATCCAATTATGAGGCTAGAGCTAAAAAAGGTTTGATACTAATATAATCATTTAAACCAGGTGATCTGGTGGAATCTGTTAAAATTTGCCATTTACTTTCCAGTTGTGCCAATCTCATTTTCCAATTACCTCCAAAGGGTGAGTCAATAACCTGATCAATAATGGCAAACGTAAATCTATGATCATCTCCTTTATCCAAAATGTGCCTGTATAGCGCATTTTTGGTATCACATTTGGAAATTTTGTAAAGGTGTTCATAAATTCTTTTCTTCAATTGTCTCTCCGTCTTCCCTATGTAGTGTGAATTACATTTTGTACATACAGCTATATAAACTACCTGTTTGGTGAAACAATTGCCTGTCCTAGATTTAATTGTAGTATGACAAACATCATCCAATTTTATGACCTTGTTCAAATTAATATGAGTACATTGGCGGCACCTTCCACATTTTGATGTGCCTTTATAAATATTCTCTCCATGGTTGTTCTTGTTATTTGCTCTTGCTAATAACATTTTCATATTAGGAGCTGTCTTAAAAACAATTCGTGGTTTATTACCCAATAAATTCTCAAGATCCATAATGGTTAATGTTTTCCAGTATCTCTCTAATATATCCTTGATGATATAGGTGGTGGGGGTATACATTAAAATACAAACCCTACCCAATCCATTGCTGTCTGACGATATCTGTTGCTCCATGTTGTAACAACCTAACAAGGGTTTGTACCTTATTCCCCATTCATTGAGCACATACTTTACTACATCCTTAACCATTTTTTCTGGATAAGCTCTACTCAAGAACAACTCCTTAACCTCGTTTAATTCCAATTCCAAGATTTGTTTATTGGATGACATTCTTGCTGCACGTATACATTGTCCTTTGACGACATTTTTAAAAATGTGAGGAGGATGATTACTACTAAAATGCACATAATCATTCGAAAATGTGGGTTTTCTGAATATCCTCGATGTAAATCCACCTGAATCTTGGCTCAATAATACATCCAAATAGGATATTTCTTTATGACTATACGTGTGAGTAAATTTTAAAAAATCTGTTGTATTATTGAGATATGTCATAAATTTATTTAGTCTCTCCACTGGTGCCTTCCACAAAATAAATATGTCATCCAAGTATCTGACATATAGGACAATTTCTTTAAAAAATTCACTCTTAAACACGTATTCAGATTCCCAATCTGCCATTACCAGATTGGCAAAAATGGGGGCACACGCTGCCCCCATAGCTACCCCCTTGGTCTGTCTGAAGTACTCTCCCTGAAAGGAAATATAATTATAGTCTAAAACGATTGACATCATATCACAAATAAGATAAACTTTTTCCCATGTAAAGTCGGTATATTTTTTCAAGCTTCTTTCAAAACTCTCTAAACCCTCGTCCTTAGGTATGCTGGAGAATAGATCGATGACATCGACTGTCAAAAATATTAAATCTGCACTCCACTTGTCATTTGTTATTTCCCCCAAAAATCTCCAAGAATCCTTCATAATTTGAGGGATATTATCGTACACTTTCTTCAGCCATCTGTCAATTAATTTTCCAATGTTAAAGGTTTTTGATCTGGATCCCGAAACTATAGGACGAAAAGGAGGATGTTTTATATTTTTATGTATCTTTGGTATACCGACTAATTTCGCCAATACGGGATGATCAGTTTTCAAAAATGTGTATGTGTCATTCGAAATTCTGCTATCAATTAGATATTCTTCTAATATCAAATCAATACGTTTGTGTCCTATATTGATCTGATTTAGAGAAATGTTTTCATAATTATCTGAGTTATGTAAAATATTATATATTTCCTCGAGATATTCATTTGCATAATATATCACGGCTCCACCTCCTTTGTCAGGTTTCATTACCCTGATTTCTCTATTGTTCAGAATATCTTGCAAACTTTTTCTTTCCATTGTGGTCAAATTATCCATAGTACCCTTACCTTGGGTTCTGATTTTATTATGTGTCCAATAAATGTCATTGCACACCAACTGCTCGAAATTGTGAACATGGGAGTTGGAGCTGGGTATATACGTACTGTTTCTGGTGAGATCAGTACCAGCAATCCCTTTACCCACTATATTAGCATCCTTAGTTTTGTTTTCGTTGATTTTCTCGAATTGTATAGCTAGATTCAACTTTCTACAATACATTTTTACCTCCTTGATATTGTCTACCAAATCCCATCCAGTCATCGGTATGAACTTCATCCCTTTGCTTAATAGTTTTGCCCAAGTGATGTCTATCTCATTATCTGTATAATTGAAGACTTTGAAACCTTCATAGGTAGTAATGTGTGGTCTTAAAATCTTACTGCTCTCTTTACTTATACTGGAGCTGTTAATGCCTATATCTACACTACTTTGCACTGAATTGGACTTACATACATTGATGGGTGAAATGCCATTTGAGGTCAAAATCTGCTTTAAGTCCTGTACCTTTGCTTTTGAACATTCCATGCTGGGTGGAATCTCCCACCCTGAAAATTTTCCTCCCTAAAAGAATTCTTAGGCTGCTTCCTCCTATGTGGATTGTTATTATATACTTCTGTACCTTTTTGGCTGGGCCATATGTATACTCTATCATTTTTATATGCCTCAATGTCCCTAGACATTTTCCTATTTTTCCTTTCTACTATATTATGTACATTATTATCCGCATAAGTATATTGTTTAAAATACAATTCTTTCCAGCACTCATAATCCTGATGGTTGATGATAGTATGGTTCATATGTTCCAACTCATCAGACAAATTGATTAATTTCTCATCCTGATATTTCACTAATAATTTCATATAGGCCTGTCCAAATCCATCAAACAATTTATTAAAATCTTTCTTAACTTCAGTGGATAAATTAATGCCCAAAGGAAGTTTAAAAAACCTCAACCCTTTCGGCACTATATTCAACTTAAAACATTTGGACATATAATTGCAATCAATTTTGGTGTTCTTAAAAGTCACTAGTTTTTTCCCAAAATCAAAAATCAATTCCTTCAATGATTTATATGGTATATCGGAATTCATACATTTGCTTGTAATATTATCCTTATCAGTATTAAAAAAATCTTGGCTCTCGCTCAGAAATTGTTCAAAAACATTCTCTCCATTCAATTTTTTATCATAACCATTACCTCTGTCAACATGATGAATATGTTCATTAGTTTTAACATTGTAATGATTTTTGAAAGGGCTAAAGATAGCCGATTGAGTATCATGAATAACAGTACCTTTTTTATCCATCCTATGCTTAATTTTATAGTCCGGATGGTTTTTCACAGAAATTTTCTCCTTAGGACGAGCACCTTGATAATGTTTATCGGCTTGCTGCCTGCAAAAACTGAAGTCAAATGTGCAGTCCGGTTCAGTGTTAAATTCCTGATGCTCGCTTAGCAACTGGTCATCTTCCGTATGTATTAAGTCCAAAACAGCAATATTATCGGTCCTGCCACAGTCGGAGGTTTCTACATATAATTTAGAGACAGGATTTGATGTGTAGACACCGTCTGTGTCTCTTAACGCTCTATACCAAAACCTTTTGAAATAATTCCACTTTTTACAAGAATGGCACTGCTGACCAAAAACTAAGCACTTCTCTCGTTTGGGTTCATGGTTACCACCACAATTACAACAGCTGACTATGAGGCTAGCTACAGGTTTTGCTGAGTCACTCCTGTGCTTTTCTGTGTGTACCCTGGGCCTTACTGTAGCTGCTCTGGGTTTTACTGAAGCTCAGACTGTAGCCGCCCCAGCCTTTGGCCTGTATCTGTTAACCTCATGCAGCATACTATCTACATTAGCACTGGAAGAAGTAACATGTGTGCTTTTCTCATTTGTAAGCATATTTGTGTGCTTTTCTGTAAGCTCATATATCTGACAAATCTCACTGACCTTATTCAACGATAAATCACTGTCTCAAAGCAAAATCTTTCTCACTGCATCATTAATGACACCATGCACAAGTCTGTCTTTTATCAGCTCATCTCTTAGATCACCAAATTTGCATGTTTTAGCCTTATTTCTGAAGTTGGTTATATATGCTGTAAATGTTTCACCAGGCTTCTGATCTCTTGTGTAAAATACGTGCTTTTCCACTATAATATCTATTTGGAGGTTACACATTTCTCTAAATTTACATTTTAAGCACTGAGGGTCTTCCCCTGTTTCAGCTGGTACCACAATATGGCAGTTCTCCACCTCCCCTGCAAACACAGCAGTTGCATACACAAATGAACGCTCTCTTTCAATGGCCTTTGAACCAGCTAAATTAAGCAGAATAAATCAGAAAAAACAGTCTGTATGAAAATATCATACTATTGCTCAAACACTCCCTAATTTTCTGCAATACTGTTATCAAACATAAGAGGATTTGGTCTGCAAAAGCCTTTTGCCATGACAACAAATTATGTTTAAACACAATGCAGTCTTGGTCCTTGTAATTATATACAAACATGCATACACACCAGGTACTTGTAATAATATTCAAATGCACAGTAATCTCTTCAAAAGACTGTACTTTGAGAAATTCTCTTTGAAATGACTGTACTTTGCAAAATAACTGTACCGTAATACCAAACACAGTTGCCAACACTTTACATACTTTAGAGACTTCGAATAGCTTTAGTTAATGTGAAAAAGTAGTACATTGTGAACAAATATGGTTGTTTCACCTTTTTTGTACATTTTATGCAGCTTGTATATTGTTTCAAACATTTTCATAATTATTTTGAATATTTTTATCAATATGTCACAGTTTTGGACTTTTCGTTTTGAGCATTCTGAGTGCTTCATTTTATATTCATTGCGAAAAAAAATTAAGTGAGTTTTAGTACCTGGAATTCATTTCTGACCTGTTTCGAGTTGTTTGAGCATGGGATGAGCCACTCCTGTGTATTCCTCCATTTCTAACTGCACGCCTCATGGTTTTGACTCTGGATCCCATTCTGACACCATGTGACTTGTCATGTGTATCTGAATAAGACGATGAGGCTTGAGTGTTCATTTAAGTAGTTTATTACACACAAACACATCAGGATAGATGGCAGGAACATTAAACTAAGACAATCTAACTGAATGACTGTTACACTCATACATGCCTTCACTCTGGCTACTCACTCAAAATGGCACTCTTGTTTGCACATGCACAGTACTTATATTCACATACGCACTGACTGGAATGCTTCTTAAAGGTACATCACACACTCTGATCTACAACAGTTACTTATGAAATGTTCTTCTTTTCCAAAAAAAAAAAAAAAACATGGTTTGAGTTCTCCCCAGTATATTACAACACCCCTTTCCCTTCCACATTTATCATTGTTGGTATATGCATAATTTTTTTCTCTTTCTGTTTTTTAATACAATATTACAATCCCAGCCACCAGTCCATAAACCCAATTTGTCATAAACTTTTCCGATGTCCAGTACTTCTTTATATAAAGTTTTCAAATGTCCTTTCAAAATCTGCCTTTCTACCTCTGTTCAAAATTGTACATGGATCTTCTTTTTGTTTCCCTGTTAAATGCTGTTATCACATAAAGATTCCAGTGAGTTACAGACTTTCTTTTTTTCATATTCTCCAAGAACATTTTTCATTAAGAAAACAGTCTCAAATATGTCACAAATGTCTCTTTGTTAATACGAATCAATGCGCTTACATCATGTGCTTTTGTAGCCAAAGGAGCTATTAAATTGTCCCTCACTTCATACCTGTCCATTTCTTTGTCTTCTTTACATTGAATCCTTAACACTTACTTCTGTTTTTCAGTTGTCCCACACTTCATACCTGTCCATTTCTTTGTCTTCTTTACATTGAATCCTTAACACTTACTTCTGTTTTTCAGTTGTCCCACACTTCATACCTGTCCATTTCTTTGTCTTCTTTACATTGAATCCTTAACACTTACTTCTGTTTTTCAGTTGCATCACACTTCATACCTGTCCATTTCTTTGTATTCTTTACATTGAATCCTTAACACTTACGTCTGTTTTTCAGTTGTCCCACACTTCATAAACTCATAAACAGAAACAGGAACAAAATGGCTAAAGTAATAAACAATAACTCAGAAAACGTAAAATAACCCGAGACTCTCAATGTAGCAAACGTTCTTTATTAACACAGTTAGCGCTTTCACCAATTCGGCTTCATCAGACTGTATCAAAATGGAATATCACAGTCAGTTAAATAACACACTCAATTAATCAATCTCAATCATTAAACATATTATTTCATTCAACAATTTAAAGTGATAAAGACATTTAAAATTAGATCTAAAAACAATCTAAAAACACATCTAAAAAACTCTCCATCTGTGATTATAAACCTTACCAAATGCTTTATGTTCAAAAACTACTACTTCTTTACCCCTTTTTTAAGCCTTCTCTTCTTCAAAATAGTTTGTAGGCTAACTTTGTCATTCAGACCGGGTGGACAATCTGCTCATAGGCGTATTATCCATCTCAGTTCGGTCTCTAAAGTAAAATTCTCTAGATCCCCACCTCTGAGACTAGTGTTAATATGCTGTATCACAAAAAATGTGAATTTATGAGAGGGTCCTGCCAATTTACAATGTCTAGCTAAAGCATTATGTTCTTGTCCTATCCGTATCTGGTATAAATGTTCCCTAATCCGTTGTCTGAATTCCCTGTTCGTCTTGCCTATGTAAAATGCAGTGCATACATCGCACTGGGCCAAATATATCACATTTCTACTTCTACAATTAGTACCTGTCGAAAAAAAGAATTCTTTATCAACATTAGGGGGCCTAAATGAATTGTCCATATTGACGTAGCTGCACTGATTGCAGCTTCGACAAGGAATAGTATTATAGGGCTGTATTACCTGCTCTTTTACAGATTTATGACAAAGCAACCTCTTTAAATTCTTTTTATTTTTGTATTTAAATCTAGGCCTGCTCCCTACTAATTCCATAATTCCCTCTTCTGCTTCTAGCACATCCCATCGTTTTTGTATGATTCTTATGATATTCCCTACATCACTAGTAAAATAAATACTACACAAAAGCCAAACAGGCAAAACACACCAGGAAACCGGAGGCAATGCTGGAAGCTGGAAACAAGTTTAATATATCCAAGATACAGGTTAAGCGCTTTCTGCAGTAAAAATAACTGCCTTCATCAGAACAATGAACATTTAAAAATGCATCACATATATACACACCTACCCCCACTAAAACCCGCCTTTTTTAATCAATTAAACAATTAAAATTTAAAGAAACATATTCCTATATTACAAAAATAAAACGTACCATTCAACACATAGCAAGTTTTTCCAAATAAAATCATTACTGATGAATCTGGTAACAATATATAACTATGCTTGCTAGGTACAATAAAAGCATAAAAAACTGCACTTTCATTTGATAAAATTAGTGAATTACAAGTAAAAATAATTATTTCTTATATCTTCAGGCACTAATATATCTTCTGGAGGTCCAGTTCATGACATAATCACTGGTGAATATTGTATGGACAAGTACATATTAGGACACAACCAAAATATTTGAATAAAAAATATAGTCAGATATGTAAAAATATATATATATTTTTTATATATCATTGCACATACCGTAAAACATATTCAAAATTAAAAATTCTAAACCTTAACTAGTGGTTTTGTTGGAATTACCTCGTTGAGGCCAGGTGGGGTGGCTGCATCTAGCATAATCTGCCATCTGATTTCCCTTTCACCAACTACAGCCTTGATGTTACCCCCACGTGGGTTAGGATAGATAATGTCAAGAATAGCAAATTTAAACATCTTACACTCTGGATTGTTAATTAAATGTCGAGATAGGGCATTGTTCATGTCCAGTTTCCTTATGCAATAAGTGTGGTCATATATCCTATTCTTTAAAAAGCGATCGGTTTTGCCCACATAGTAACTTTTACAAGTCTGGCAAATAGCCATCCCATCGTTTTTGTATGATTCTTATGATATTCCCTACATCACTAGTAAAATAAATAGGAATACTTAAAAAAATCTTCCTTTTTGTTATTAATAGCCTTTTCATCTACTCCATGACCTGATGGACTAGGTCTACTGGAGAAATATGGGCATGCTTTCGTCTCCCTGAGCCTAACAGAAGTCTCAATGGCTTTCTCAACCTCACTCCTACCATATGACCTCTCATAAAAGAAAGTTTATAGTAGGAATAACTTAAACTCATTACAAAAACAAGCTTTGTACAGCTTGAAGAATGACAATTCTATCATCATTACATCTGCGGATAAAGGTGGGCCCATTGTGTTAATGGATTCTGACCATTATAGATGCAATATGAACCTCTTGTTACATGAGGACAAGTCATATAGTAAATTGAATAGAGAGGATGTGGTGATCAGAGTCCATCAGGTACATGATATGATTGATGATTTATTTAAAAGTAAGATTATTGATAAGAATGTATCTAAATATTTGAAGGTTGAAAATCCACTCATACCAGTCCTGAAAGGCCTCCCCAAGGTCCATAAAGACTTGAATAATCCCCCAATGAGACCTATAGTATCGGGACAAGGCTGGTTAACTGAACCCTTCTCCTTGTTTGTTGAATACCATTTGAGGCCCATTGTAGAAGCAAATCCTTGTATATTAAAGGACAGTAAGGATTTTTTACTGGACTTTTATGAATACATTTCTACTCTAGATGAAAAAGACGATTATATTCTGGCTAAGTTTGACGTGAACAGTTTGTTCACAGTTATACCCAATGATAGAGGAATTGCTTGGGTAATGGATTATTTAAAGAGATATGCCTCATTAGACAGTAAGTTAGTAGATTTATTAGCACTCTTTTTAGAAACCATCCTGGAGAATAATGTTTTCATTTTTGGGGAAGATATATATATCCAGAATGATGGCGTAGCTATGGGCACAAGTTGTGCCAATAGCTACGCCAACATTGTTATGGCAGATTGGGAGAAGGAAGTGCTTTTTACATCAACTTTGTTTAAACAACATGTCTCTTTCTACAAAAGGTTTGTTGATGACCTCTTCCTGGTTTGGAGAGGTAATGAGATGGAATTAAGGGATTTTGAGGCATTCATAAATCAATCAGTGGATTTTTTGAAATTTACTACTAACTCATCTAGGGATTACATCTCATTTTTGGATGTCAACATTATAAGATTATGTAATGGGATGGTTAATACATCAGTCCACAGGAAGAAATGTTACAGGAACACACTCCTGCATAGGACCAGCATGCATCCCAGGCATGTCTTTGAGAACATAGCCTTAAGTCAATCCCTGAGAGCATCTAGGTTAAATCCCACAGAGGAGGGATTCAGAGATGAATTAAGAGGACTAAGCCATAGGCTGCAGGAGAGGTCATATGGTAGGAGTGAGGTTGAGAAAGCCATTGAGACTTCTGTTAGGCTCAGGGAGACGAAAGCATGCCCATATTTCTCCAGTAGACCTAGTCCATCAGGTCATGGAGTAGATGAAAAGGCTATTAATAACAAAAAGGAAGATTTTTTAAGTATTCCTATTTATTTTACTAGTGATGTAGGGAATATCATAAGAATCATACAAAAACGATGGGATGTGCTAGAAGCAGAAGAGGGAATTATGGAATTAGTAGGGAGCAGGCATAGATTTAAATACAAAAATAAAAAGAATTTAAAGAGGTTGCTTTGTCATAAATCTGTAAAAGAGCAGGTAATACAGCCCTATAATACTATTCCTTGTCGAAGCTGCAATCAGTGCAGCTACGTCAATATGGACAATTCATTTAGGCCCCCTAATGTTGATAAAGAATTCTTTTTTTCGACAGGTACTAATTGTAGAAGTAGAAATGTGATATATTTGGCCCAGTGCGATGTATGCACTGCGTTTTACATAGGCAAGATGAACAGGGAATTCAGACAACGGATTAGGGAACATTTATACCAGATACAGATAGGACAAGAACATAATGCTTTAGCTAGACATTGTAAATTGGCAGGACCCTCTCATAAATTCACATTTTTTGTGATACAGCATATTAACACTAGTCTCAGAGGTGGGGATCTAGAGAATTTTACTTTAGAGACCGAACTGAGATGGATAATACGCCTCAGAGCAGATTGTCCACCCGGTCTGAATGACAAAGTTAGCCTACAAACTATTTTGAAGAAGAGAAGGCTTAAAAAAGGGGTAAAGAAGTAGTAGTTTTTGAACATAAAGCATTTGGTAAGGTTTATAATCACAGATGGAGAGTTTTTTAGATGTGTTTTTAGATTGTTTTTAGATCTAATTTTAAATGTCCTTATCACTTTAAATTGTTGAATGAAATAATATGTTTAATGATTGAGATTGATTAATTGAGTGTGCTATTTAACTGACTGTGATATTCCATTTTGATACAGTCTGATGAAGCCGAATTGGTGAAAGCGCTAACTGTGTTAATAAAGAACGTTCGCTACATTGAGAGTCTCGGGTTATTTTACGTTTTCTGAGTTATTGTTTATTACTTTAGCCGTTTTGTTCCTGTTTCCGTTTATGAGGTTTTGGACTTTTATTTTACATTTGGTAACAGGAACGCTGCTCGCCTGGGGTTGTGTTATTGTATGCTGGATTATCTGTCCCACACTTCATACCTGTCCATTTCTTTGTCTTCTTTACATTGAATCCTTAACACTTACTTCTGTTTTTCAGTTGTCCCTCACTTCATACCTGTCCATTTCTTTGTCTTCTTTACATTGAATCCTTACCACTTACTTCTGTTTTTCAGTTGTCCCACACTTCATACCTGTCCATTTCTTTGCCTTCTTTACATTGAATCCTTAACACTTACTTCTGTTTTTCAGTTGTCCCACACTTCATACCTGTCCATTTCTTTGTCTTCTTTACATTGAATCCTTACCACTTACTTCTGTTTTTCAGTTGTCCCACACTTCATACCTGTCCATTTCTTTGTCTTCTTTACATTGAATCCTTAACACTTACTTCTGTTTTTCAGTTGTCCCACACTTCATTCCTGTCCATTTCTTTGTCTTCTTTACATTGAATCCTTACCACTTACTTCTGTTTTTAAGTTGTCCCATACTTCATACCTGTCCATTTCTTTGTCTTCTTTACATTGAATCCTTAACACTTACTTCTGTTTTTCAGTTGTCCCACACTTCATACCTGTCCATTTCTTTATCTTCTTTACATTGAATCCTTAACACTTACTTCTGTTTTTCAGTTGTCCCACACTTCATTCCTGTCCATTTCTTTGTCTTCTTTACATTGAATCCTTACCACTTACTTCTGTTTTTAAGTTGTCCCATACTTCATACCTGTCCATTTCTTTGTCTTCTTTACATTGAATCCTTAACACTTACTTCTGTTTTTCAGTTGTCCCACACTTCATACCTGTCCATTTCTTTGTCTTCTTTACATTGAATCATTACCACTTACTTCTGTTTTTCAGTTGTCCCACACTTCATACCTGTCCATTTCTTTGTCTTCTTTACATTGAATCCTTACCACTTACTTCTGTTTTTCAGTTGTCCTGCACTTCATACCTGTCCATTTCTTTGTCTTCTTTACATTGAATCCTTAACATTTACTTCTGTTTTTCAGTTGTCCCACACTTCATACCTGTCCATTTCTTTGTCTTCTTTACATTGAATCCTTAACACTTACTTCTGTTTTTCAATTGTCCCACACTTCATACCTGTCCATTTCTTTGTCTTCTTTACATTGAATCCTTAACACTTACTTCTGTTTTTCAGTTGTCCCACACTTCATACCTGTCCATTTCTTTGTCTTCTTTACATTGAATCCTTAACACTTACTTCTGTTTTTCAGTTGTCCCACACTTCATACCTGTCCATTTCTTTGTCTTCTTTACATTGAATCATTACCACTTACTTCTGTTTTTCAGTTGTCCCACACTTCATACCTGTCCATTTCTTTGTCTTCTTTACATTGAATCCTTAACACTTACTTCTGTTTTTCAGTTGTCCCACACTTCATACCTGTCCATTTCTTTGTCTTCTTTACATTGAATCCTTACCACTTACTTCTGTTTTTCAGTTGTCCCACACTTCATACCTGTCCATTTCTTTGTATTCTTTACTTTGAATCCGCAGCACTTATTTCTGTTTTTCATTTTGTTCTGCCTTCTTTTCTGCTACTCCCATTTGTCTTCTTTTACTTTCTCTGCGTATGTTTTCTTTTCTGTCTCCCCACTATTCTTCAGGATTGTCTCTGGATCCTTCTTTTGTGTTGTCTCCGTAATGTTCCCCCAGTAATCATCTCCTTCATTTTCTGGCTCACTCTGCACCACCATTTCTTTACATAAATCATCCTGCAACCCTACTGACTAGAGGATTGTAGTTATACATCCATCATTTGCTGACTCATCTCCATCAAGACATCTTTCTTTGAAACATTTCCTCAGAATCCTGCACACATTCTCCAGTCTCGATATTTGTTTTTTCCTTCCTTTCTTCCACCGCACCATCATCTCCTTCTCTTTCCATCTGTCTCCCTGTTTCCCTGAGCCACCTCTTCTCCTGGAACAGAAACTGGAAATGCTCATCCAAAATGGGTCCCACGCACAACACTAAGGAGTAGGGGAAGTTTCCTAGTGCCCTTGCACAATGGCCACTAGTAGTATAAATACCACCTCAGTTCTCCCCTGAAAAGAGGCCATTAGCCTAGTCAACAAAGGATAAATAAATAAATAACACACATTGTACATAATCACAAATCACACATTCTGTCAGTGATACATATCCAATACTTTTTTTTCATTTGTAAAGACACTTTCAGTATGACAACCACCACATGACAAACATATCTGTAGGGTGTGTAAATGTATTCTTGATCTCAGCCACTTCATTTACCATACAGACTAACACCTACATAATAAAAGTCTCATAAGCATTATTCCAGCAACTTGTTAATCTAAAGCATAGTGGTGATACTGTAAAACTCTAATTATGGATCTATAGAGTTGACATAGTACATACATGCAGACATACCACCTGGACCTGGTAGCAGTACAGGTAAGGCTGTAAGTGAAGATGTATTATACTCTTTAGCTCAGGACTCCACGCAGTTATTGATATCTTTATATTAAATATATTGAGGCAAATGTATAATAATTTTTTTAATAAAGAAGATTCGACTTGAACTAGGTTGTGCTTCCCTACTTTCATTAGTGGATTTATACTTTGGAAAGTTTTTAAAGAACATATTTCTACCACCTGTTATTAGGTGGGATATTCACAGTATGGTTTTTATTAGGTGCCTGAACTCTAAGGAACTCCAGAGAATCTTAGATCTTCCACACAGAGAAGTTTTCTCATTCTTTGTTGTTGGACCCAGTATATTGACATACTGGGTTTGGGAGACTTTGAGGGACACCACAGAGACTGTTTGTTTCAAATGTATTTTAAACAGTGGTGAGGCCAATGCCTGTGTGAAATATCTATATCCATTTGTGAAAGCAGTAGCATTGAGTCAAAGGTGTGAAAAACACATTGTGTCATGAACCAGGCAAGAAAAAAACTTGGTTCTGCACAAGATGTCAGAGAATAGATCAATGAGTGACAAAAATATTGAACAAAGTGGAACGATAAGTAATTGTGCCTAATAAAAATACATTCAGAACATTTCATTTTATGGAAAAAAGTTATGCAGTGTTCATAGGTTGTTACTTAGCTAATGATCACTAGGGCCCTTACAAGTCTAGCTCTGCACCCCAAACCATTTGCGTCCCAAGTATTATATGGGGGCAAGTAACTAAGGATTTGTAGGGGGTGTTAGGATAATACTTTTACTATTGACAGCCTCTGTCCATAAATGACATTGGGTCCAGACTGGGGCTAGTTTTGTTTTACATGGATGGGGACCCTATTCCATAGTAAGGATATCCTTTGGAACACATAGCTGTCTCTGGATTTAGTGTTTCTGGTGCTGTTTGTTTTGCACATGTGCAACAGACAGATCTATCAGGGCTGGGTCTAAGGAAGCCCTGCAAGCCAGGCAAAGATCCACTCTCATCAGCCTGTAGAAGACTGAATACAGAGACAGAGCATTTAGGCAACCGGTGTAGGACAGGGTATTAATGTCCTAAATTCTCCTGTGAATCTAAAGAAACAAATGAGTGACTATTAAAAGGGCATACAGCATAATTTCATATAGAAAAGAGGAAGGCCTAAGATACGGTTTAGGATGTGGTGAGAGAAGATGTGCAGCTGCTGATTGGTGTGACAGAGCAAGATGCAGACGTCAGGAAGAAATGGAAACAGATGATCTGCTGTGGTGACCCCTAATGGGAGCAGCCAAAAGAAGAAGAAGAAGAAAAAGAAGTGAACGTGATTTATTTATTAAGGGACTGTTATTTTAACAATCAACAAAATGATTTTGTACATCTACAAATTGATCTAATTGTCACTGGAAGTTACTAATGGTCAAACATATACCAGTTAGTTAATATACAGTGAATTTATATGAATTAAAGACAACCCTTGGGATTCATCAATGCCTACACTAAGTGTACACTAAATACACCGTTCAACACAAGCATAATGCATACCTTCTTCCACCTAATTTTAGTTTTCCTACTGATTTTCTTGCAGCTTTAAATATCGATGGGGATTCATAATGGTTACCACAAACTGTAGACTACATGTACATTTAGTGTAATCTTTCTGGGTGACTAGAAAGCACAAAAAATGTGGTAGGGATCTTCTTGAGTACAGACTGTGTACACTTAATGAAGGCATTACTGAATCTGGCCTAATGTGTATTTAGCTGAAAGAACTTACCATCCAGCCTCTGGAACCATTTAGCTTGACATCCAAAGATTTCCTTTCCAAATATCCATCTCCCCATCCCTCACTACACCCTCCACCATTCCCCCACTCCTGCTTTCTGTACTATGTCATTCTCTTCACTCTCAGTGTTTTGTATTTATCTCCTATATGTTGTACCTTCTTCTCTCTGTTAGCACTGTAACTGCTTGTCAGAAGCTTTGAAGTACTTGCTTCGTTTTTGTAATGTTCTTGTGTTCCACATAGCAATGTGTCTGCTTTTGAACATGGTTATATCCACATAACAAAGTGTCAGCTTTTGAACATGGTTATATCCACATAACAAAGTGTCAGCTTTTAAACATGGCTCTATCCATGTAACAAAGTGTCAGCTTTTGAACATGGTTATATCCACATAACAAAGTGTCAGCTTTTGAACATGGTTATATCCACATAACAAAGTGTCAGCTTTTAAACATGGCTCTATCCATGTAACAAAGTGTCAGCTTTTGAACATGGTTATATCCACATAACAAAGTGTCAGCTTTTGAACATGGTTATATCCACATAACAAAGTGTCAAATTTTGAACATGGCTCTATCCATGTAACAAAGTGTCAGCTTTTGAACATGGCTCTATCCATGTAACAAAGTGTCTGCTTTTGAACATGGTTATATCCACATAACAAAGTGTCAGCTTTTGAACATGGCTCTATCCATGTAACAAAGTGTTAGCTTTTGAACATGGCTCTATCCATGTAACAAAGTGTCAACTTTTGAACATGGTTATATCCACATAACAAAGTGTCAGCATTTAAACATGGCTCTATCCATGTAACAAAGTGTCAGCTTTTGAACATGGTTATATCCACATAACAAAGTGTCAACTTTTGAACATGGCTCTATCCATGTAACAAAGTGTCAGCTTTTGAACATGGTTATATCCTTGTAACAAAGTGTCAGCTTTTGAACATGGTTATATCCACATAACAAAGTGTCAGCATTTAAACATGGCTCTATCCATGTAACAAAATGTCAGCTTTTGAACTTGGCTCTATCCATGTAACAAAGTGTCAGCTTTTGAACATGGTTATATCCACATAACAAAGTGTCAGCTTTTAAACATGGCTCTATCCATGTAAAAAAGTGTCAGCTTTTGAACATGGCTCTATCCATGTAACAAAGTGTCAGCTTTTGAACATGGTTATATCCACATAACAAAATGCCAGCTTGTGAACATGGCTCTATCCATGTAACAAAGTGTCAGCTTTTGAACATGGTTATATCCACATAACAAAGTGTCAGCTTTTGAACATGGTTATATCCACATAACAAAGTGTCAGCTTTTAAACATGGCTCTATCCATGTAACAAAATGTCAGCTTTTGAACTTGGCTCTATCCATGTAACAAAGTGTCAGCTTTTGAACATGGTTATATCCACATAACAAAGTGTCAGCTTTTAAACATGGCTCTATCCATGTAAAAAAGTGTCAGCTTTTGAACATGGCTCTATCCATGTAACAAAGTGTTAGCTATTGAATATGGCTCTATCCATGTAACAAAGTGTCAGCTTTTGAACATGGTTATATCCACATAACAAAGTGTCAGCTTTTGAACATGGCTCTATCCATGTAACAAAGTGTTAGCTTTTGAACATGGTTGTATCCACATAACAAAGTGTCAGCTTTTGAACATGGTTATATCCACATAACAAAGTATCAGCTTTTGAACATGGTTATATCCACATAACAAAGTGTCAGCTTTTAAACATGGCTCTATCCATGTAACAAAGTGTCAGCTTTTGAACGTGGCTCTATCCATGTAACAAAGTGTCAGCTTTTGAACATGCTTATATCCACATAACAAAGTGTCAGCTTTTGAACATGGCTCTATCCATGTAACAAAGTGTCAGCTTTTGAACATGGTTATATCCTTGTAACAAAGTGTCAGCTTTTGAACATGGTTATATCCACATAACAAAGTGTCAGCTATTGAACATGGCTCTATCCATGTAACAAAGTGTCAGCTTTTGAACATGGTTATATCCACATAACAAAGTGTCAGCTTTTGAACGTGGCTCTATCCATGTAACAAAGTGTCAGCTTTTGAACATGGCTCTATCCATGTAACAAAGTGTCAGCTTTTGAACATGGTTATATCCACATAACAAAATGCCAGCTTGTGAACATGGCTCTATCCATGTATCCACATAACAAAGTATCAGCTTTTGAACATCAGCTTTTAAACATGGCTCTATCCATGTAACAAAGTGTCAGCTTTTGAACATGGCTCTATCCATGTAACAAAGTGTCATCTTTTGAACATGCTTGTATCCACATAACAAAGTGTCAGATTTTGAACATGGCTCTATCCATGTAACAAAGTGTCAACTTTTGAACATGGCTCTATCCATGTAACAAAGTGTCAGCTTTTGAACATGGTTGTATCCACATAACAAAGTGTCAGCTTTTGAACATGGTTATATCCACATAACAAAGTGTCAGCTTTTGAACATGGTTATATCCACATAACAAAGTGTCAGCTTTTGAACATGGCTCTATCCATGTATTAAAGTGTCAGCTTTTGAACATGGCTCTATCCATGTAACAAAGTGTCAGCTTTTGAACATGGTTATATCCACATAACAAAGTGTCAGCTTTTGTACATGGTTCTATCCATGTAACAAAGTGTCAGCTTTTGAACATGGTTATATCCACATAACAAAGTGTCAGCTTTTGAACATGGTTCTATCCACGTAACAAAGTGTCAGCTTTTGAACATGGTTATATCCACATAACAAAGTGTCAGCTTTTGAACATGGCTCTATCCATGTAACAAAGTATCAGCTTTTGAACATGGTTGTATCCACATAACAAATTGTCAGCTTTTGAACATGGTTGTATCCACATAACAAAGTGTCAGCTTTTGAACACGGCTCTATCCATGTAACAAAGTGTCAGTTTTTGAACATGGCTCTATCCGTGTAACAAAGTGTCAGCTTTTGAAAATGGCTCTAGGATTTCCTTCCATAGATACAGTTAAAACGGTACAAAGTAATCAATGAAATGGTAAGGCTGGTAACAGTAGCGCTTAAGATGGATAATGCTATAAAGAATGAGAAGGCTGAACAGAATGGCAGCAAAATGAAGTATGATTCACAAAACCTGGATTCAGGCAGTACCCAGGGATTGAAGGAGGCAGCAGGAGGATATATGGTGAGTGGCTAATGCCAGCCCACTCACTGTTTGGGGAGAGAGAGACAGCCTGACCTGCTACATATCTGACACCCAGCACAGGCATGTAACAGCAATGAGCTTTATGGAACCAAGATTTACACACCCACTAAACTGCACATGTGTAGTAGTCACCATTAGATGCATGCACAGGAGACTATGTGGATCATGGGAAAGCACAGAGAAAACACACAAATATCAGTTTTGTGCTGCATAGATGAAAAAACACACTCCAAACACAAAAGTGAGTACCACGCGTATTTAATCCTGGTACCTCGGCTTGTCGCCTTCCAAGGGATATTCAGTAACACAATTCACCATCTTAAATAGATCAAACAATTATCCAATACACTTTTTAAATACATGCACATCCCAACTATAAAGTAACCAGTGCCCATGTAACAAATACACATCCCTCAATACAAGTTCTGAGTAAACTACTAAACATGAATCGAAGAACAACATACATTTCAAATAGCATATAAAAAACAGACAGATCTAAATTCTAAAAATTCAAAATCACCTCCTGATTTTAACCATTGGGAACAAGTGTACTATAATTAAAAATTAAGGTAGTTTCTAATAAAGTTAGCTTGCTAGCAAAATGACACCAAAAATTGCCAAAGGGTTGAGCCAAAACACTAAAGAATAAGGAATCATAATTCCCTGAATGCACCTTAGTGAAATGTTTTGCCACTGGACTAAATGTGTTAGCCCTCCTGATGTCTGCCAAGTGTTCCAGAATCCTAACCCTGACCTTTCTCTTAGTCTGTCCTATATACCACTACACCTTATTGCATCCACATCCCAGAATATATACACCTCCACATGACTGGCAATTAAACCTTCCATGTGAAACAAACCTACGACCATTAATCATAATATCTGATACATTTTTTTATTCGGCAGCACATGCTGCATTTACTACAAGGGAAGGCACCCATAAATCTATTGTGTGTGCAATTAGCAATGGGGTGATTTAACAGGTGTTTCAAATTAAGGAAATGGCTAAAAGAAAAGGTAACGTGGTTCGGGAACAAATTACCCACTTTGTCATCTGCAACAATTATGGGCCACAAATTTGATACCACACGTCTAAGTTTGTCAGAGAAAGGACTAAATCTGGTGACATAAAATATTTTATTGTCACCCCCTTCTCTTATAGACTCATGCTCAGTTCTGTGTCCAGCAGTCACCCCTCCAAATACCTGGTCATTATGTGTGAATTGGCTAAGCAACTTATTTTTGGCTTTTGTTAAAATTAACTTGGACTAGATCAATATGCCAGTGGCTGTACTCTTGTTTGCACTGCTAGAAATCTCTCTACTCGCCAACAGCTAATATGACAGTCGTTCTCTTTGATTGAAACCTGGCTTTAAAACTCCCAACTCCTCCTCAATGCTAAGAAAACAAAACTAATGTTGTTCACCTCAAAGCAGTTCAACTACAAAGATATCTGTCCTCTATAACCTCATAGGACAATACAAAAGCTGAACTGCAAACAAATACTAAACTACTAGGAGTTATTATAGATAGCCAGTTGAAATGCAGTCCTCATATACTACAAGTAGTAAAGATGCATCAAAAACTAGTCAGTCTCTACCAAGCTCACAGATACAGCCAGGTAAAAGCATTGCCTCGGCCTTCCTACTCCCACCTCTTCTATATGTCTCCCCAGGTCTGACTATCTTAAGATCCATGGTAACCCTTAAACCTCAACAGTGTTGTAAAAAAGTTGTCACATTTGCCACAAATCTGCCATATAGGGCACAACACTGTTTGGCACTCAGAACCTAAACTAGCCTGAGCTCTTGGCCTCTTATATACACTTACCTATGCACAACTACTAGTAATCCACAAACAGTTTATCAACTACTTAATAAACCAGAACAGTGTCCAAGCCTTGAATCACTCATTTACCCATACAAATACTTGATCTGGTCACAGATTGTTACAGAATGTTTGCATTTTGCTATGTTAGGTTGGAGACACTGTATATCCTAACTGTGTCTCTATGAAATGGAACTCTACTCCAGTGACATTGAGACAAATTGAAAACCAAAGTTCTTTCAAAACAGAAGTTAAGCAACATCTTATGCATACTTGGCTCTGCCCTTGTGATAAGCTAGGTTAAGTTTAGACATTAGAATCGACTCCACATTACTGTGCATCATGACTTATGTACTGGAGTCTATGTTCTTGAACAAATTGTATTATTTTTCTGAATACTCTTTGTATTGTTTTTCTGTGTTTTTCGGAATAGCTTATGCATTGCTATTTGCTGCTATTCTAGGTATTGAATGTATTTTTTGAATATCATATGTACTGTTAATCTGTGTTTTATGAGTATCCTATGTACTACTATTCTGTGTTTGCTCAGACTTACTGTGCTGTACTCTTTGTTTTTATGTTATATGTCTTTTTTCTGTACAGCCGTTATGGACCAGGTGGTAGCTACATGCTCTGTGGCTGTTTGAATCCCCTTAGTGGGTAAGGGAGAACCACTGTTGTCTGTTTTGGGAGAAGGGCATGGAGGGTGCCCCTGCTAAACCAGAATGTTGTGCCCTTCCCTGGGGAAGGTGCTACTGCCATTAATAATCCTGTTTGCCCCAACTGTCTTGTCAAAAAGAATCACAAACGAAACACATATCTTCTCCTTGCACCAGTTTCACTGGACAGGAGTAGTTTATTAAGTCTGGCACAGAGTCATGTACATGCTGTTGATCCTTCTTATCAGGTGGTTTCTAATAAAAGAAAAAGGTTATCCTGTTTTCCTGAAGAGATTCAAGGAATTGAAACTGAAGAAGAATGTGATGAGGACCAGAATATTTTTCCCTTAGATTTCTGATTCAGATGCTGGAGAGCTTGTTATCTGGATCTCCCTGTCACAGATTCTCTTTCTTTGAAACCATTTCCAGAATGTGCTAGTGTTTTCATTTGGAGGATGCAGAGATTTGTCATTCCCTCAGAAAATACTATGAATTGTTACAACTGGAATTCCAGAACCCCACCTTCCACCCTCATGCTATCAGCACTGACGGAAGTGTTTGCCACACACCATGGTTTCCCTGATAGCCAGACTGCTGCACCTAAGAAAACAGATAGAAGGTACAAAGTTCCTCATTCTTTCAATTTTTTATACTCATCCCAGACCTGACCCAGCAGCTATAACTTTAGTTAATCCAGCTACTGCCAAACATTTTGTTAATTCTAATCATCAACCTTTTGACAAGGATGGTAAAATAATTCATAAGTTAGAGGAAAAAGTGTGCATTTTTGCATCTTTCATTTTTAGAATTTTGGGAATTGTCAGGACAGGCTCATGTTAGTTTATTCTAATTGTGAATGTATGAGGAATATTTTATATCCAGTTACTTACCAAGACAAAAATTTTCCTGTGTGTGGTTTAGTTTCTTCATTTTCTCCCATCACTACTCATTGTTTGAAGTATTTTTATAACATTGTAGATACGGAGTTCAGGGCTGTTGCCACTGGTACTGTAACTATATTTCTATATTTTATTGTAATCTGCAACATGGAGCAGCTGCAGTGGTGCAGCGGTTAGTGTTGCTGCCTCACAGCAAGAGGTTCTCCGGTTCAATCCCTGGTTGGGGTGCCTTCTGTGTGGAGTCTGCATGTCCTCCCTGTGGTCGTGTGGGTTTCCTCCAAGTGCTCCAGTTTCCTCCTAGGTGGATTGGACACTATAAATTGGCCCTGTGTGTGTGTGTGTGTGTGTGTGTGTGTGTGTGTGTGTGTGTGTGTGTGTGTGTGTGTGTGTGTCTTCTGTGGAAGGTTGGGTGCTGGGCTGGCAACTAGATACTGTAAAACTCCACTGCCAATCATGAGCGGACAGGTGAACCACTGTGGTGACCCCTAACTGGGAAAAGCTGAAAGAAGAAGAAGTTAAAATTAACTTGGAATAACCCCTAACAGGCAGCCTGTCCTCAACTTCAGCCAAAAAACTATCTTTAGATGCCATCTCAGAAGTATTCATCCACACTCTCCTGAATTGACCATAGGGTAATGACCTGATGAGATGAGGGGCATGCATGCTAGATGCGTGCAAAAAATTATTTACTGCAGTACTCTTCCTGAATGAAATGTATTGAACACCATCCATCTCATCCACAAATAACTGAACATCTAAGAAATTTATTTTCCTGTGGTCCCTGTGACAACAAAATTTCAAACCATTTGCATTCATGTTTAACTCATCTGCAAATTTACTAAAATTAGCCATGGGTCCCTTACAAATAAAAAACAAATCACCTATATAGTGCTTATAGATCATCACATCCTCTGTGTAGTACTTATGACTATAGATGAAATGATTCTCAAATTCCCCCCATATACAAAATAGCATAAGATGGGGCGAAGGGTGCCCCCATGGCTGTAGCCCTGATCTGCAGATAATATTCTTTATTAAAAGTAAAATAAATGTGTGTTAAACAAAATTCAAGTAATTCCAAAATATAGGAACCACATGGTCCTTTACCCAAAATTGCAGCTGTTACTTCAAGACCCCTACCAGGGACAATATTCGTATACAAAGAAGAATTGTCCATAGAAGCCCAAAAATAAGCCTTTTGCCATGTTATGCTCTTAACCAGAACACAAAGTTCCTGAGTATTTTTAATATGAGCTGATACTAAATTCAAATGTTTCTTAAGTAGTGAGTCCAACAACACTTCCACATTTTCTAAATAAGACCCGATGCCCGATATAATCGGCCTACATGGAGGTTTACTAAGATCCTTATGAACCTTTGGGATGGCTTAAAATGTTGGGTCACAGGCCTTAGTAATGTACAATTTCTTAACAATCTGTGCAGAAAAGAATCCTAGTCTTTCTCCCTTTTCAAGTATCTCTAATTACTCATTATTAAAATGAGGGAGGGGGTTATAGGACAACTTGACATAATTCTTGTCATCATTCAAAAGTTCAGAAACCATGTTTTGATACCCTGCTTTATCCATAATCACCTGATTAACCCCCTTGTCTGCTTCTCTAAATATAGAATCCCCCACACATCTGCGAAGTTTAATAAATTCACGCCATTCATCCTTGTTTACCTTTAATTGCTTGCATTTAAACTTTTTAAACTCTTTTTCAATGTTACTTAACAGCAATTTCTCAAACATAGTAACAGCCTCAGGCAATTTGGGGGGATAAAAGGAATTCTCCATACAGGGTAAATTTGGAATGTTTATCCATCCATAACCTATAACAAAAGCAGTGTCACCATCCTCACAATTACTGTCAGTTACATCCATCTAATGCATAGACCCTAACAGGCTAGGGAAGAAATCATGCACACTTTATCACTTCCTAGATGATGGATAATCCTCTGGATGGCTCTTGCCTCCAAAACTGGGCCCCCTAAGAGTGAGGTACCAATAGGCTAATCATCAAGGGAGACTGCAGTTGTCACCTAACGTGACGTGGCATACAAGTGGCAAGTGTAGGAGGATCAGAGGGTTACAGTCCAAGAGGAAGGGGGTGATGGTTGGTGGATATTAAAGGCAAAAATCACAGAGAAGCAAAAATACATAATTTCTACATATCACTGCTTATGACTTTGTATAAAATAATCTTCAATTAATTGTGGCTGCTTGAACAAATGAAATAGTATAATGTGTTTTAAAATAAAAAAGTAGATTTTACAAGTTGTGCAGCAGCAAAAACACACTTTTTGTCACATAGTAATGAAAACAGATTTGTGTGAAGCTATTTGCATTACCTGTTGCTAGTGTCTACTTAACCAGATATGAAAAACAGTCATTTTCAAATTGGAGAGAAAATCTATTTCAAGCAACTGGTAATTTCTAAGCAAACAAAGGGGAAAACAATGTTAGAAATTAAGAATAAATTTCATAAGAGTGAACTTGTGCAAGAACCGCAATTATATTGTGTGCTGGCTGAAAATGTGCTTAGACACTAGTGTGGGTGTGGCAGAAAGCCTAAAAGTTAAACACTCTAATGAAGAATGGCTGGGACGAAAAGGCATATAAATGCTTCTGATACTATCAAACAGGAATGAGCAACTGGAAATAAGAGAAATTACAGTCATTAAGTTACACCTACCATAACTGTAGATGTTCAAGTGATCACTTCTACAGTAGCCTTAGTTATATGGGTTATACCCTGCATAGGATATAATGGTAAACCAGCTTCCAGAGCTTCATGGCACCTTCCATGCTCCCAGACTGTCAAGAAACTTGAGATGAGCTAAGTAAAAGACAAGTTTGGGAGCAAAGCCCTTCAGTGCATTCTTGCCAGAAGAAAGAGAGAGAGAGAGAGAGAGAGGCTGAGTCATGAAAAGACAATGCTAGGAATAGTAAAAAAATAAATGTCCACACCCTTGCATTAAAAACACACCAAAAAACAAGGGGGATGGAGGGAGGGAACAGATGCTTCAGCAGGGATCATTTGAACATCTACTGTTATGATAAGTTTAACTTACACAACTGTACCATGTTCATCCGATTGATTACTGCTGCAGTAATCTTAGCTATATATATAAATTACATTAGCTAACTGCATTTGGGAGGTGAAAGAAGAAGATTCCAGAAGCCCCTGAAGAATGGTCCTAGGAAAGCATTATCTGGACCTAGACAAGAGATGAAGCTTACAGTGTTTTGTAGAAGTGTGTAGAAGATAAAGTAGCAACTTCTAGATTACTTCTAGAATCCACCCTTTACAAAAACCCATAGATGAACCCAAGGCCCTGGTAGAGTTGGCCTTGATCCAACCTGGAATAGTTTTGTTATGGTGAATATTGTGACGTCCCTCCTCTGGGCCAGTAATTAAGGAAAGTACAGTTGTGTACACCTACCATAAATGTAGATGTTTGAGTGTCTTCACTGTTGCAGTCATAACTGTAGGGTGATCCTGCCGGCAGGCAGCCCGAGGTCGGCCAGAATCACAAAGTCTTCTCCAGCCTTTCTTGCCCCAGATGTCAGAAATCCCCAATAAACAAAAAATGAGTCCCACAAGGAAACACAAACACACCATAAAGTGAAACAAGAGGGGATAGGAGGAGGACTGCAACAGTGAAGACACTCGAACATCTACATTTATGGTAGGTGTACACAACTGTACTATGTTCTTCATGTTTCACTGTTGCAGTCATAACTGTAGGGTGGAATCCCAAAGCAGTGAAGAAAGGGAGGAGGCTAGATAGAAGAAGGGGCAGCAAGAAGACCCTGCAAAACAGCAGAGGCAAAACCTGCCCTGGTCTTAGAATACAAAGGGAGATTGTAGTGCTTGGAAAAAGTATGCACAGAACTCCAAGTGGCAGCTTCCAAGATATCCTTGGTAGGGACTCCTCTGAGAAAAGCAGTAGAAGTGGCAGCTGCTCTAGTAGAATGACTTCTCACCTGGAAACTGTTTCCCATGATGAGTGTAACAAAATCTTATTCCATAAGCAATCCATTTGGAAATAGTTTGTTTGGAAATAGCCTTTCCAAGAGAACTGGAGGCAAAAGAAACAAACAATTGGTTAGATTTTCTGAACTCCTTAGTCTTGTCCAAGTAAAATCGACTGTCTGTGTATGTCCAATGAATGCAAAATCCTTTCCCCTTTATTTTGAGGATTAGGAAAGAAGGTAGGAAGGTGAATTGTCTGATTTAAAGCAACTTTTGAAATCAACTTAGGCATGAAAGTAGGATTGGTCCTCAAGGATACTCTGTCAAGATGGAAAAATAGGTATGGCTCCACAGCCATAAGAGCTTGCAACTCTGAAACCCTTCTGGCAGAAGTCAATGCTAACAAAAGAACTGTCTTCCAGGATAAAAATTTTATATCAGAAGCCGCAGGCTCAAAAGGAGGCAAAGTGAGTTTTTCCAAAACATAGTTAAGATCCCAGGCAGGGACAGGAGGGGTCCTGGGAGGCCTCAAATTCTTAGCTCCTCTCAAGAATTGTCTCACCAATGGATGAGAAAAAACAGGAGGGTCAGTATTAAAATGAGCAGATATAGCAGAAGCATGAATCTTAATGGAAGAAAAGGAAAGGCCTTTAGACAAAAGGTCTGAAAGGTAAAAACAAAATAGAGAGATCAGGCACAAGAGGATTAGAGCCACGGTCCTGCATCCAAATACAAAACCTTTTCCATTTAGAGGCATAGGATTTCCTAGTGCTAGGCCGTCTGGCTTCAAGAAGAACATCCAAAACTTGTTTGGGAAGCTTAGAAGAAATCAAGTTTCCTTGAAGAGCCAAGCTGCCAGGCAAAGGGTCTTGAGATGAGGTGTAGCATCTGACCCTGATGCTGGGACAGAAGAGAAGGGTACAGAGGAAGGATCCAAGGAGGTTCCAAGCACAGATGTTGTGTCGGATACCAAAACTGTCAAGGCCAATTTGGAGCAATCAAGATGATGAACTTGGGCTTGTCCTGTTTTATCTTCAGTAATATCCGGGGAAGAAGAGGAAGAGGAGGAAGGCATATCGAAGGTTCCTCCAACTGAATGACAGGGCATCCACTTTCCAAGCTGTTTTGTGGAAGGACCTGGTGCAAGAGAGGCAGCTGATGATTGAGATGGGATGCAAACAGATCTATCTGGGGACACCCCAAACTGCAGTTATCCTGTTGAATAAGTTGGTGTCTAGCATCCATTCGTGAGGATCCAAAATGTTTCTGCTTAGGCTGTCTGCTAAGAGATTCTGCTTTCCTGGAATGAATTGAGCCTGAAGATGCAGATTCAGACTTAGAGCTATGTCCCATAAAGTCATAGCTAGTCTGCAAAGGGGTATGAATGACAGCCCCTGCTTGTTTATGTACCACATGACTGTGGTGTTGTCTGTCAATTAGAAGAGGCCCTGGTTGCAAAAGGGTCTTGAAGGCTAGAAGAGCATTTTGAACTGCCAACATTTCCTTCAGATTGATGTGCCAGTGCAGGTGATTCTTTGTCCAGGTCCCCTGCTGGCAATTGTTTAGAAAATGTGCTCCCCAAGCATAATCCAAGGCGTCCATGGTTATGATTTGAGAAGGTTGAGGTAGACAAAAAGGCTTCCCTTCATTTAAAGCGCACACCCTGGACCACCAAAGGAACTCCTTCTGGAGGCAGGGGATCAAAGGAATCAAAGTGTCCAGATCTTGGTAATGCTGTGACCATACACTTTTCAGGTACCATTGAAGCTTTCTCATATGAAGCCTTGCATTTGGAATTAACAGACTGCATGAAGCCATATAGGCCAGTGCCTGCAGGAATTTCCTTGCAGTGAGCTGAGTTAAGGTTGCCAAGGTTTTGAAAATTGAAGCCAGCTGTATTTGTTTTTCTAGAGTAAGGAAGGCCCTTTGTAAGGTTGTATTTAGGAGGGCTCCCAAAAATATCATTTGTTGAGAAGGAATCAATTGTGACTTTTTTATGTTCACTGAAAATCCCAGGAGGAGGAAGAGACGTTGAACAAAATCCAGATGTTGAAGTAAAAGGTCCTTGCTGTCTGCCTGGATAAGGCAGTCGTCCAAATAGGGGTAAATCAGAATCCCCTGAAGTCTGCAATAAGCCACTACTGGGGCCAGGCAAGTAGATAAACCAAAGGGCAGTACAGAGAATTGAAAGTGCCTCGAGCCTGCTTTGAATCTGAGGAATTTCCTGCGTTCCTGCCTGATGGGAATGTGTAAGTAGGCCTCCTTTAAATCCAATGTCACCATCCAAGCGTCCTGGGAGAGTACTGGAAGCAGTTGTTGTAGAGTAAGCATTTTGAATTTTGGAAATTCCAAAAAGGTGTTTAACACTGAAAGGTCCAGAATAGGTCTCCATGAGTTTTGTTTTCTTGGAACCAGAAATAGTCTTGAGTAAAACCTTTTCCCATTTCTGAGAGGAACAGGCTCTATGGCTCTCATGGCCAGTAGAGCATCCACTTGATTTAAGGCCTCTGCCCATTGATGTTTTGGCAGATCTGGCCAACCGATAACCCTTGGCAGAGTATGAAAATGGAACTTGTAGCCTCTAAAAATCACGTCCAATACCCATTTGTCCTGGGTAATATGAGTCCAATTTCTGTAAAAGCTTTCCTCCGAGAGGGGCATCCAGGTAAGGGGGTCCTGAAGCCCAACCGAGAGAGTCATTGAGTCTGCTTCCTTTGAGATTGGGATCTGTCTTCTCCCCTTGTAGGTGAAGAAGCAGTCCATTGTCTGGATCTGTAAGAGGCCTGAGCTTGACCACGACCTCTGGAGCGTCTATATCTTCCTCTTTGAGGCCTGTCAGACAGACCAATTTTTGGAGGGCCAATTCCTGGAAAATCTAGGAGGCTGAACTTGTAAGAAATCTTTCACAGTCTGCATAGATTTTGCCTTTTCTTCCATCTTTTTAATAACCTCTTCAGCCTTGGATCCAAATAAAACATCATACTGAACAGGGGCATCTAAAAGTTTAGCCTTAACCTGTTCCGGCAAACTTTGTTCACGAAGCCAGGCATGTCTCCTAATAACAGTACCAGAGGCTGCGGCCCTGCAAGAAGCTTCCAAAGCATCAAAACCACAATGCAAACTATGCTTGTTCACTTGTTCAGTTGCATGCAATACATCCTGCAATTCCTTATCCTCTGCACATGCTGGAAAGGTAGCAATCTTTTGCTTCAAAACAGACAAAAGAAATTGCTGATACTTAAACATATGAAACTGGCAATTTAAAGCCCTAATAGCAAGGGTAGCAGAAGTATATACCTTTTTACCCCACCTGTCTAAGGCACGAGAATCCTTCACGGAGGGAATAGGATTTTTGGAAGAAGCAACCTTAGCAGCCTTAGAACCCTGAGAAATAGTTTCAGGATCCGCAGAAGGGTTCTTGAATAAGAATAAAAGAGAATCAGGGACCCTGTAACAGAATAATCCTGACCTTCCCAATGAAAATGTTCCCTCATCTCATGTAAGGTCTCCCCAAAAGAAAAATCCTCAGGCGGAGAAGCAAAGGGCAGGGAATCCTCTGCATCCGAATCCTCATAAGGAGGAAAGGAATATTCCTGATCAGAGGAAGAAACAGAAGATACAGAAGCCTGGTCAGAGGAATCCAAAGGAACATCCTGTCGAGGCTTTTTCTCTGGAGGGGGGTGAGAACCCCTAATCATTGTAAGCAAATCTTCAGCCATCCTTAGCAATTGCTTCTGTGTCTTGGGAGTAGCTTCAGAAGTAGCTGGAGCAGAAACTTTAGGTTTAACTGGAGTCTTGGACTTTGCCTTTGTCTTTGAAATGGTGATGTGAGTAGGCCTGAATACCCCCTCAGAAGCCGGTACCTGCACAGCGGTTCCAGACCCATCTAAGGGAGCAACGTCCGAAGGTCCTGCAGCAGATAAAACAATAGGCCTTGATGGCTCCCCATGGGAGTCCGTATCGGCCATCAGTTCAGAAGTGGCGGACGACAGGGGCTGCAAAAGCGCCTCACTGATGACAGCCGAACCGGACGCTGGCTCCAGCTGCGACGAATCCTGTTTGGACCTCGGAGGCCTGTCCTTGTCTTTGCGCTTCTTTTGAATTCTGGTAGAATCCGACGACATTCTATAATTGAAGCGTCTGCCAAAGTAATTTAAAGAACGAAGGTTGTAACAAAAACTAAACCAAAGACAAGACGTGGTGGCACAAAGGTATCCTGAGTTAGCAGGCTTCCGAAATGAAGCACCGACTAACCGCTTCGATAACCAAAATGAAAGTCACACTGATGCAAGTAGATTTTAAATAAAAGCTGTTAGTTTTAATGAATCAAACCAGGAAGGTGAAAAACAAAGCCAGTAGTGTAAAACGCTCCCAAGTGCGTTTTTCGTTCGAGTCACTGCTTGAACTTCCTCAGACTTACAACAATATTCAAATCAATTGTCTCTTAAATACTTTAGTTAATTGTATTGAATAATAAATTGATTGATTAATTAATTAAAAACATTTTGTAAAACATTTTATAAAACAAACCTAGAGAGCAACCTTACCATACACTAAGACCTAATACTAAGAAGGTATATATATATAATAATAACCATAATGGTAAATAATAATCATCAATAGTGAATCATATGTCATCAATCACAATAGACCAACCACTCAACAGACCTAGATAGAAAAGGAGATTAGATTATCAATTAAAATTGTCACACATATAATAATAATTATAGTTAAGGTAAAAAAGCTAAATAAAGATGTATATATCAAAATGGTTCTACCTGACTTCGTCGACAGCGCAGAAGACCGACATCGGAATCCGGAGCTCCAGAAGATCGAAATCGAAGAAGACCGACGCGAGTGGCAGAACATCGACAATGCAGAAGACCGACACGACGGATGACAACACCAACGCCGAGGATGCCGACATGGGGAAAGGCTGTGTGAGTATGCGGTAGTGACGGACGTTAGGGTGCGAGGCAGGTAAGTGTGGAGATTGACGGTCTGTGGGGATAGCGGTGGGTTAAGAGAGTTAGGGTTAGGGAGCGATAGGGGTGGGTTAAGTGAGTTAGGGTTAGGCTGCGATAGGGGGGGGTTAGGTGAGTTAGGGTTAGGGAGGCGATAGGGGTGGGTTAAGTGAGTTAGGGTTAGGCGATAGGCGGGTTAAGTGAGTTAGGGTTAGGCGGGTAGGTAAGTGTGCGATAGTGACGGACCTTAGGGTTAGGGTAAGGTTTAGTGTGGGCTTGTAAGGATTTTGGTGTGCTTGTGTTGTGTGTGTGGTTTGTGGAATGGGGATGTGTTTTGCTTTTAATTGTTATTGTGGTGTGTGCAGTGTATGGGGTTTCGTGTTTGTGTACCGTCGGTTATTTCGTTGTCGGTTATGTGTGGTTTCGTGTTTATGGACTGTCGAATATGTGGTGTCGGTGATGTGGTTGTCGGTGTTGTGTGGTTTCGACTATGTCAGGTAGAACCATCAAAATATACAGAAACATATCTGCTAATGAAATGTTGCACCAATTATATAAGACCTATTATAATCCACAGTAAGAGATGAAAATAATGACAGCAATCAATTTTTTGAATTTTTTGAATAAATAGCATGGGAGATATGGGGAACGAAAATATAAACAAAAGTAAACTGACATCCAGTTACGTATTATTTTATATATACAATGTATGTATGAATATGTATTTTGTGTATTTTATGTGTTGTATGTTATTAATTTATAAATTTGTATTGCAAGCTGTAACAAAATGTATATATATATATATGTAGGCATCATGTGTCTATATTTGCAATATAGTGAAGTAAATATAATATGATGTAATATAATAAAGTAAAATACATTATATGTTATAAGACCTGTGATGAATACCCAGGTCAAAAACCATATAAAAGACATTTTAACTCAAGGTATCACACTATGATGTACATCACCTAGGTGTCGATTGTATAATGGAGACTGTATTATCTTAGTAAACTATTCAATTTAAGAATACACATAATTGAATAATATTCATTGAGACCAGGTGCTTTGTATGCTGCCAAACGTAACTGCCAACTTAATTCCTTCTTCTCTAACTGTAATTTCAAAAGGCTATCGTTGATACAATTAGTTTGGTCAGGCGTGATTTGGTCAATCACCATAAAATCAAATACATGGTCTGTAAAGGTGTTACAATGCCTTGCAAGAGCGTTGTCAACTTTGTTGTTGTTAATTGCGTAGCCATGTTCATATAATCTCTCCCTCAACCGCCTATCAGTCTTTCCTATGTAAAATGCGGGGCAAAGTTTGCACTGTGCCAAGTAGACCACACGTTTGCTGTTACAATTATAGCTTCCAAACCTTAAAGTTGTTGTTTCTGATGGTAAATGAGTCAAGTATTGATGTTTGTACATTGCCTACATGCCCCGCATTTTTGGGTACCCCTCTTCCTCAAGTTGTATCCCACATTCTTTCTTTCTAAGAGGTCCTTCATATTACTACCCCTCTTGAAAGTAATTTTGGGTCTGGGGCCCAAAAGTGTGGATAAATCTTTCTCTAAGGATAGACAAAACCAGTATTTACTCACCACCTTGGAAATCTCATTGGCTTCTGGGCAAAAAGTAAAAACAAACGAGTTGGTGTAGTTAGTTTGTTTGTTGGGTGACCTAACTCCTAGGGTTTCAACGTTGTTAGTTGTATTTGGACTTTGGGTGAGAGGAATGTCAATCTCATGGTTGTCAGTCCTACCTTGGACACCCAAAATAGCTTCATATACCCTGTGTTTTCTTTTTGAGATGACCTCACTGAAAATATTGTCCAAAAATGTCCTAGGGTACCCTCGGTGTCGAAACATCTGATATAGGTTCCCACATTCTTTTGTAAAATCCTCTTCAAGTGTTGTCATCCTAGCTACCCTCACCAGCTGACCCTTAACTACAGATTTCTTTTGGTGGTGGGGGTGGGAGCTTGAGAAATGTAAGTATGTATTTGAAAACGTACTTTTCCTATATATTTGTGAAATATATTGGTCTTGGTTTTTACTGAGGAGGATATCTAAGAAGCAGATATCCCTGGTTTGAAAGTTCATAGTGAACTTCAAAAAATTGGTCGTAGAATTAAAAAATCCTACCAAATCCCTTGCATCTGCCTCGTCTCCCCTCAGTAAAATAAAGATGTCGTCCAAATATCGCTTGTACAGATGTATTTCTGATTTCCAAATACTATTGAGTACGTGTGATGTCTCCCAGTGGGCCATAACCAAGTTTGCAAAGCTTGCCCCCACTGGGGATCCCATTTTTGCAAGAACAACTTGTCTTCAAAGGAGACAAAGTTGTTTTTTAAGATGATATCCAAAAGTTGTTCCACTAAGTTGCATTGATCGCTAGACGCCCCCTTTGATCCTAAAAATTCGACAACCCACTCCATTCCCACATCTTGGGGAATGCTAGAGTAAAGGTCACATACATCGACTGTTAAAAAGTTGTAAGGGCAGTCGAATGTTGTTTCTCGTATACATTCAAGGAAAGACCAAGAGTCTTTCAAAATTTGGTCCTCCCTTTTGAGAATTAAATCAGTCAATTTAGCAGCTGTGTATGTAATAGATTGGCGAGCATCAACTAGCATACGGAAGGGGGGATTTTCAAGGTTTTTATGGAGCTTTGGAATACCGAAAACTTTTGGGATTCTAGGGGCCAACATTGTTAGATATTGGTTTTGTTCCCCTGTAGTTAGACCGTCAATAAAGAGGTCATTTATATGTGACCTAATGTGGTGACATGCTTGATTGTACTGGTTCTTACTAACTTCTTCATAGGTGTCTGTCTCCAGTAGTCTTAACATGATGTTAATATAGTCCACATTGTGTACTATTACTAGCCCTCCTCCCTTATCCGGTTTCATAACTCTTACCGGTAATTTCCTGAACATAGACAGTAAATCATGTTCGTCCTTAGAAATATTGGACTGATAATTGCTGTGTGTTCTGGAAGTTATTTCCCTAAATTCCAACTCACAAAGTTGTTCGAATAAGTATAGTGAGTTGTTCAGGGGTGGGTTGAAACTGCTCGGGACACGTAGTGGGTCAACTAAAAAATTGGGGTCAGAATTACCGAAAATCATGTTGAGGTTTAACTTCCTAATAAACATTTTAAAGTCTATTAGTAAATTTACAATGTTGCAAGGTTGTGAAGGTACAAAGGTTAAACCTTTTGCAAATAATTCAACCAAGGTGTTGTCAACATGACATTCAGTATAGTTGTAAATTTTAAAGTCTGCATCCCCATTAGTTACAACTTCAATTAATTTTAGTCCCACTGTTGGTTGTTGCTCCGAGTGTTGTAACGTTTCTTCGGAGGTGCTGGTCGTTTCGGTTTCCAAGTTGCCCCCCTCCCCCCTCTGTAGTTTTTTTGCTGCTGTTGTTGCTCGCCATCGGTGGCCCAGTCGTCGTCTTCAAAAACTTCTGGCATAGTGTCAAATTCATTAGAGCCTCTCGCTCTCATAGTGTGTTCTTCAACACCCACATGTTCATCTGTGTTATGCCCTTGTCTACTGTTGCTTTGCTTTCTTTGGTACCCTGTAAGTTGGGTTCTCCTTTTTGCATGTGTAAAATTATTCTGCCTTAATCGAGTAGTCATACTGGCAGGCTTAGGGAAAGCTGTTCCCTCTTCATACGCTTTAAGATCCCTATTAAGTTTTTTAATCTTTGTTGCCTTTAACTTAATCATCTGTTGTGCAATGCTCGATAGAGTTCGGCTGAACTCGAACTCATATCTATGAAAATCTAAGTCCCCTTTAATCTCCCTTTCAAGTGTTGTTGCTTCGGTACCAAGACTGTCAAGTTCAATCTGGTAATGTTTGACCATACATTTAAGTAAAGCTAACCCATGGTTGTTAAATAAGCATGTAAGTTCATTGTGAAAATCCGATCCGGGTTCTAAACCGTTCTGGTACACAAACAGTCTTAGGCCCTTAGGAACAATTTTTTCTTTGATGCACTTGTTTAAATAGTTAACTTCAAGTTGTTTCTTCTTAATCTTGAATAAATTGCTGTCAAAAGTTTTTAGTTTCTCGATAAGAGTAATGTCACTTACTGTGTTATTATTGTCCAGACCACTGTTGTCCATGATTTCCATGTTAAGTTCATCATCAAGCCATTTCCTCGGGTCGAAGTTACTGCTAAAAAACGTTTCAGCAGTTGTAATTCCTCCACTAGTATGCCCACAGGCTTGTGGCCGAGTATTATTATTCCGGCTGGTCTGGGTTTGTCTAGGACTCCTTATTGTATTGGTGCCCATAGTCGATCCCTGCTGAGAGGTAAAATTAACATTATCCACCTTCTCTGTTAAGCGATCCAAACGGCTGTTGATTAATTCTAACAGTTGCGTAAGGTTTCCCTGTGAAAGGGTTTCCCCTTCCTGTGTGGCTGCCATCTCCGATACGTGTACACCGCGTCTACGGATAAGCCAAGAACCAAAAAACGAAGGTTGTAACAAAAACTAAACCAAAGACAAGACGTGGTGGCACAAAGGTATCCTGAGTTAGCAGGCTTAAGCTACAAAATGAAAGTCACACTGATGCAAGTGGATTTTAAATAAAAACTGTTAGTTTTAATGAATCAAACCAGGAAGGTGAAAAACAAAGCCAGTAGTGTAAAAGCTTGAACTTCCTCAGACTTACAACAATATTCAAATCAATTGTCTCTTAAATACTTTAGTTAATTGTATTGAATAATAAATTGATTGATTAATTAATTAAAAACATTTTGTAAAACATTTTATAAAACAAACCTAGAGAGCAACCTTACCATACACTAAGACCTAATACTAAGAAGGTATATATATATAATAATAACCATAATGGTAAATAATAATCATCAATAGTGAATCATATGTCATCAATCACAATACACCAACCACTCAACAGACCTAGATAGAAAAGGAGATTAGATTATCAATTAAAATTGTCATACATATAATAATAATTATAGTTAAGGTAAAAAAGCTAAATAAAGATGTATATATCAAAATATACAGAAACATATCTGCTAATGAAATGTTGCACCAATTATATAAGACCTATTATAATCCACAGTAAGAGATGAAAATAATGACAGCAATCAATTTTTTGAGGCTCTAATGAATTTGATACTATGCCAGAAGTTTTTGAAGACGACGACTGGGCCACCGATGGCGAGCAACAACAGCAGCAAAAAAACTACAGAGGGGGGCAACTTGGAAACCGAAACGACCAGCACCTCCGAAGAAACGTTACAACACTCGGAGCAACAACCAACAGTGGGACTAAAATTAATTGAAGTTGTAACTAATGGGGATGCAGACTTTAAAATTTACAACTATACTGAATGTCATGTTGACAACACCTTGGTTGAATTATTTGCAAAAGGTTTAACCTTTGTACCTTCACAACCTTGCAACATTGTAAATTTACTAATAGACTTTAAAATGTTTATTAGGAAGTTAAACCTCAACATGATTTTCGGTAATTCTGACCCCAATTTTTTAGTTGACCCACTACATGTCCCGAGCAGTTTCAACCCACCCCTGAACAACTCACTATATTTATTTGAACAACTTTGTGAGTTGGAATTTAGGGAAATAACTTCCAGAACACACAGCAACTATCAGTCTAATATTTCTAAAGACGAACATGATTTACTGTCTATGTTCAGGACATTACCGGTAAGAGTCATGAAACCGGATAAGGGAGGAGGGTTAGCAATAGTACACAATGTGGACTACACTAATATCATGTTAAGACTATTGGAGACAGATACCTATGAAGAAGTCAGTAAGAACCAGTACAACCAAGCATGTCACCATATTAGGTCACATATAAATGACCTCTTTATTGACGGTCTAACTACAGGGGAACAAAACCAATATCTAACAATGTTGGCCCCTAGAATCCCAAAAGCTTTCGGTATTCCAAAGCTCCACAAAAACCTTGAAAATCCCCCCTTTCGTCTGCTAGTTGACGCTCGCCAATCCATTACATACACAGCTGCTAAATTGACTGATTTAATTCTCAAAAGAATGCGTGAAAGGAGGACCAAATTTTGAAAGACTCTTGGTCTTTCCTTGAATGTATCGAAACAACATTCGACTGCACTTACAACTTTTTAACAGTCGATGTATGTGACCTTTACTCTAGCATTCCCCAAGATGTGGGAATGGAGTGGGTTGTCGAATTTTTAGGATCAAACTAGCGATCAATGCAACTTAGTGGAACAACTTTTGGATATCATCTTAAAAAACAACTTTGTCTCCTTTGAAGACAAGTTGTTCTTGCAAAAAATAGGCGTAGCCATGGGATCCCCAGTGGGGGCAAGCTTTGCAAACTTGGTTATGGCCCACTGGGAGACATCACACGTACTCAATAGTATTTGGAAATCAGAAATACATCTGTACAAGCGATATTTGGACGACATCTTTATTTTACTGAGGGGAGACGAGGCAGATGCAAGGGATTTGGTAGGATTTTTTAATTCTACGACCAATTTTTTGAAGTTCACTATGAACTTTCAAACCAGGGATATCTGCTTCTTAGATATCCTCCTCAGTAAAAACCAAGACCAATATATTTCACAAATATATAGGAAAAGTACGTTTTCAAATACATACTTACATTTCTCAAGCTCCCACCCCCACCACCAAAAGAAATCTGTAGTTAAGGGTCAGCTGGTGAGGGTAGCTAGGATGACAACACTTGAAGAGGATTTTACAAAAGAATGTGGGAACCTATATCAGATGTTTCGACACTGAGGGTACCCTAGGACATTTTTGGACAATATTTTCAGTGAGGTCATCTCAAAAAGAAAACACAGGGTATATGAAGCTATTTTGGGTGTCCAAGGTAGGACTGACAACCATGAGATTGACATTCCTCTCACCCAAAGTCCAAACACAACTAACAACGTCGTAACTCTAGGGGTTAGGTCATCCAACAAACAAACTAACTACATCAACTCGTTTGTTTTTACCTTTTGCCCAGAAGCCAATGAGATTTCTAAGGTGGTGAGTAAATACTGGTTTTGTCTATGTTTAGAGAAAGATTTATCCACACTTTTGGAAATTACTTTCAAGAGGGGTAGTAATATGAAGGACCTCTTAGAAAGAAAGAATGTGGGATCCAACTTGAGGAAGGGGGGTACCCAAAAATGCGGGGCATGTAGGCAATGTACAAACATCAATACTTCTGACTCATTTACCATCAGAAACAACAACTTTAAGGTTTGGAAACGTTATAATTGTAACAGCAAACGTGTGGTCTACTTGGCACAGTGCAAACTTTGCCCCGCATTTTACATAGGAAAGACTGATAGGCGGTTGAGGGAGAGATTATATGAACATGGCTACGCAATTAACAACAACAAAGTTGACAACGCTCTTGCAAGGCATTGTAACACCTTTACAGACCATGTATTTGATTTTATGGTGATTGACCAAATCACGCCTGACCAAACTAATTGTATCAACGATAGCCTTTTGAAATTACAGTTAGAGAAGAAGGAATTAAGTTGGCAGTTACGTTTGGCAGCATACAAAGCACCTGGTCTCAATGAATATTATTCAATTATGTGTATTCTTAAATTGAATAGTTTACTAAGATAATACAGTCTCCATTATACAATCGACACCTAGGTGATGTACATCATAGTGTGATACCTTGAGTTAAAATGTCTTTTATATGGTTTTTGACCTGGGTATTCATCACAGGTCTTATAACATATAATGTATTTTACTTTATTATATTACATCATATTATATTTACTTCACTATATTGCAAATATAGACACATGATGCCTACATATATATATATATATACATTTTGTTACAGCTTGCAATACAAATTTATAAATTAATAACATACAACACATAAAATACACAAAATACATATTCATACATACATTGTATATATAAAATAATACGTAACTGGATGTCAGTTTACTTTTGTTTATATTCCATATCTCCCATGCTATTTATTCAAAAAATTCAAAAAATTGATTGCTGTCATTATTTTCATCTCTTACTGTGGATTATAATAGGTCTTATATAATTGGTGCAACATTTCATTAGCAGATATGTTTCTGTATATTTTGATATATACATCTTTATTTAGCTTTTTTACCTTAACTATAATTATTATTATATGTGTGACAATTTTAATTGATAATCTAATCTCCTTTTCTATCTAGGTCTGTTGAGTGGTTGGTCTATTGTGATTGATGACATATGATTCACTATTGATGATTATTATTTACCATTATGGTTATTATTATATATATATATACCTTCTTAGTATTAGGTCTTAGTGTATGGTAAGGTTGCTCTCTAGGTTTGTTTTATAAAATGTTTTACAAAATGTTTTTAATTAATTAATCAATCAATTTATTATTCAATACAATTAACTAAAGTATTTAAGAGACAATTGATTTGAATATTGTTGTAAGTCTGAGGAAGTTCAAGCAGTGACACTACTGGCTTTGTTTTCACCTTCCTGGTTTGATTCATTAAAACTAACAGCTTTTATTTAAAATCTACTTGCATCAGTGTGACTTTCGGTGCTTCATTTCGGAAGCCTGCTAACTCAGGATACCTTTGTGCCACCACGTCTTGTCTTTGGTAAAGTAATTTAAAGCCCAGTTGTACTGAACCTGGCACAGAACCGACAGCAAGAAACGTCGTGGTCAGGGCCTAAGCAAGGTAGACAGTAAGAGTGGAAATCTTTATGAGGTATCAGTTTCCCACACGCTATACAATTATTAACTTTTCTGACATCGGAGGAACAAGAAAAAGATTCTAGTTAGCTTTGAGAAGAGAAGTAAGAACTTCGGACTGACAGCAATCCCAACCAACGACTTGCGAGCTGCTTTCCACCGCACGGCAAGAAAGACTGGAGAAGATGGCGGCTGAGGGCTATGTACCAGAGCCGCACTGACGCCAGGGTACTATGCTGTACAGCCGCCGCCGACAGAGACTTTGTGATTCTGGCCGACCTCGGGCTGCCTGCCGGCAGGATCACCCTACAGTTATGACTGCAACAGTGAAACACGAAGAACATCCTCAGTCCTCACCACTGACACCGGTGAGGAACATTCACTTAGAATAAAAATAGATGCACATAATATTTTCAGATGCAGCTCTCTGCACCAAGCACAATTTCTCTTAAGAGTACACAGGAAGTACACTCCAGTCCTGGTGCTGGGCTTCCTCTCCAGGCCCCAAATAAGATTCTGCCTTTCTCACTGGAGAAATCAGTGGTCTGTGCCCCGGTTCCAAGTAGCAGACACACACACACACACTCTTTCAGATTTGATTTTCACACACACACACACACACACACACACACACACACACACACAGACACAAACATACATCAGAAAGGCTGGCACAGATTTACCCGCTGCCACCTTCACCCAGACTATAAGGTAGATTCACTGCCACCAGCCAGCTACTTTAAGGCTCTTACTAGGGTACACAATTACTCATAGTAAAATTAATACTTATACAAATGATATTGTTAACCAATCGGCAAGACTTTCAGGACCATGAAGCCACAGCGCCACCAAATAAATGTAATTACTCTCAAAGGTTAAAATATTTTCTAAAAGACCAGCCATAATGAAAGGTATAAATATGTTTAATAATAAATAAAATAGAAAACATGAAAATACTGAATATCTATTTACAAAAACACCAGAGTTTCATTTCACAGGAAGTATAAAAAATAACACAGATGGAAAGACTCATACATATACAGAAAAATAACACTTTAGCTAATCTCACTGTATTTTCATAACTAACTGAAGAATTACTGCTTCCTAGTTGTTACTTACTAAAGCAATGCAAGATGAAGTGGGTGAGTGGTCTTGTCAGTTGTAAAACAGAGTACTGAGTGTCCTCTGTCATATGTCTCACTAGTGTCTAAATACAATTTCAGTAATGGCTACAAAATGACATCATATCTGGTCACCTGACTCTGTGGTTCCCACACTACGCCCTCACTAGAAGCTTTACGCTAGGATTTGGCGCAGATGTGTCACAATTCACACACACAGATTTGCTAAGGTTTATTCCAGCATCTGGAGACTGTAAAACATTTCCAATAGCTCCACCCTTCCTGCAGGGACTAACAAGCCATTCTCTGGCACCCCATGGTAGCAATTAGTTCACCACTAAGGACAATAAGAGTAGGATCCCAGCCCAGACATTGCATCTCTGGCTGCATTTAGACCTGTGAGATAAAATTTTTATGGCCTAACCCAAGTCATTTAATTTCAACCTAGTTTTCTTATTATTAGCTGGGCTGAGCTTAACCCTTTCCCTTCCCTTCCAGCACCCTCTGTTAACATATATATTTCATCAGTTACAATACAGTCTGACATACATGTATATTTCTTTTGTGTCCAACAAGACCCACTGCTGATATATTTTTAACACAAGAAACTTTATAAATACATTTTAACACAAGCATCTGTACAAATCAGTTTGATATTCAAATGATATAATATTCTTTACAGAACTCCAGCTATGCTGCCATATGTTATACATGCACTGCTCTACTCTCTCTGGCATAGCTGGCACTGCCTCACATCATCACAAATATAACAAATGTTAATTGTTTAGACAACCATTTGGAAATAGTCTGTTTTGATGTAGGTTGTCCTTCCTTCTTGAATTCACACGAAATGAACAATTGATCCAAATTTCTGAAAGATTTAGTTCAGTCAAGATAGTACCCAAATTGTCTGTAGACATCTAATGTATGCAGTATCCTTTCGTCCTCATTTTTAGATTCAGAAAAGAAAACAGGGAGATGAATAGTTTGGCTTAAAGTAAACTCAGGTACCACTTTAGGTATAAAAGAAGTATTAGTTTTCAAAGAAACCCTGCCCCTATGGAAAATGAGATAGGGTTGACTCAGCATAAGAGCTTGCAAATGAGATACCCTTCTTGTAGTGGTCAGGGTAATCAGTAAAACTGTTTTTTCATGTTAAGAACCTCAAGTCAGCCAGATTAGCTGGTTCAGATGGAGCAAGTGTTAGCTTCTCTAACACAAAATTAAGCTCCCAAAAAGGGGGCCACTGTTTTTTTTTTGGAGGCTTCTTATAAAAAACTGTTTTCAAGAACATTTTGGCATGAAGCTGCATTGAAAGAGGAGTGTCCTTAGGCAGACATGCTAAAACAGACAAAAAAATTAACCCTGAAGAAGGACTAATAAAGGCCATATATTGCAGAACCAGAGAAGAGGTAGTCCTGAATGGATGCTGGTTATGGTGTTGGCACCAACTACAAAACATTTTCCGTTTGCTAATATTTGCTTTTCTAGTAGCGGCTTTCCTGTCTCCATCAATACCTGCTGCACGTCCTCAGAGAACAGGTGCCTGAAAGGAATTAATGAATGTTTTCATTCTATGCTTAACTGGTAAATTTTTAAACTGTATTTGTGTTTTGTATTATTTTTAAAGATTGCAAAATTATTGTTATTAAAATGTAATATTTTGGAGCTTTTCTCCCTGGGCCACTACTAAAAATGGCCTCCTACCCAGACAGATTTTCCCAGTTATATATAAATAAATAAGTTAAATATATGTGTGTGTGTGTGTGTGTGTGTGTGTGTGTGTGTGTGTGTGTGTGTGTGTGTGTGTGTGTGTGTGTGTGTGTGTGTGTGTGTATATATATATATATATATATATATATATATATATATATATATATATATATACATATTTATATACATATATATGTGTGCGTGCATGTGTGTGTGTGTGTGTGTGTGTGTGTGTGTGTGTGTGTGTGTGTGTGTGTGTGTGTGTGTGTGTGTGTGTGTGTGTGTGTGTGTGCATATATATATATATATATATATATATATATATATATATACATTCTAGCTGTTAGTCATTGCCTGAGGTGTATTTTCTCTGTTGTAATTCCATTACAGACTGCATTTCTGTGAATTGGTGCAAAGCTGATAGATCTCCTGGCTGTAAGAAGTGTTGGAATCTATACCAAACTGATAAGTACACTTTTTTGTAACTTAATTTGCACTGTGCTGTATTTATACATTTGCTTATTACTTATATTGGTGCTGTATTCTCACCCACCTTCCCTGTTGGTATTTTGTTCTTATACTTGGTGACTTTCCAGTTGCCCGCCCCTACTGTAAATGTCTTCTGGAACACTCCCCCCAGTCTAGTGTCATTAGCTCATTCTATCTATTACAGAGAGGACATTTGAGAAGGCCAACCCACTTAGTTTGTTAAGCATGAATTATCTTCTGCTCCTCCTTTCTCCCTTTCCACTTTACTAAAAAAGAAAAACTTTGCTAGAATCTCCCTGTGTTCTGAATGTGTGTGCTTCTCGGCTGATAAGTATATTTTTGGCACTTTTTAACTGTTCAGAGTTGAATAAAACAATAATTGAATTCAGTTCAGAATACATTTTGAATAAATTGCATTTATTTAAACTGTATTTGTTTTAATACTGCTACACACTGAAGTGTGATAGCTTGCACTGCACTTGAACTCTAAGCCTGTTTCCTACCTTTCCTGTAACTAGTGTAGTCCAGATATAGATTTGCTGTATCCAGGATTGTAGGTAAGCTTCTGACCCCCCACACACACATTTCTGTGTTGGAGGGAAGCCTTCTAGCTTATCATTGGGAGTGGTAAGCACTAGGTAGCCTATCTACCACAAGAGTAGTGGTTTCTAGCCCAGAAATTGTAGTTTATTGGCCGTTTGGGCAGTTTTTCCATCTCTTTCAACTTCTGGTTTAAAAGCCCGTGTTTGCACTTGTTTCCCACCTATCCTGTAACTAGTCTAGTCCAGACACAGATTTGCTGTATCCAGGATTGTATGTAACCTTCTGAGCCCCCCAAGCCTTTCTGTGTTGGAGGGAAGCTTTCTAGCTTATCAGTGGTAGTGGTAAGCACTAGGTAACCTATCTACCACATAAGGAGTGGTTTCTGGCTCAGAAATTGTAGTTATTGGCTGTTTGGGCAGCTTTTCCATCTCTCTCAACTTTCTGATTTAAAAGTCCGCATTTGCACTTGTTTCCCCCCTTCCTGTAACTAGTCTAGTCCAGATACAGATTTGCTGTATCCAGGACTGTTTGCAAGCTCCTGAGCCCCCCATGCCTTTCTGTGTTGGAGGGAAGCCTGCTATCTTATCAGTGGGAGTGGTAAGCACTAGGTAACCTATCTACCACATAAGGAGTGGTTATTGGCCCAGAAATTGTAGTTATTGGCCGTCTGGGCAGTTTTTCCATCTGTCTCAACTTTTTGATTTAAAAGCCCGCATTTGCACTTGTTTCTTTCCTGTAACTAGTCTAGTTCAGATACAGATTCTTAGTTTTAGCACTTGAATTTGCTTATTCGTGCTCAGCACTTGTTCAGGACTTGTAAGCACTAAATAAGCTACTAATTACTATAGCACTCAACCTTCTTCATTACCTAGAGGAAAACAGTTGTTGTACTTACTTCCTCACTTGCTTAGAGAAAAACACCTCTTGTACTCACTTTCCTCACTTATCTAGAGGAAAATAGTTTTTTATTCAGGCATGTCCAAGGGTCAGCTCTCAGTGTTCTCTCCTGTCTATCTGATGAATCTGGGCATCTTGGGGCAATGTAGCAATTGCCTCATGTAAAAAAACAACCCTCTCCTCCTACCACCCAACAACACAACCTGTGAGAGATGCACTTATCTAGCCAAATTGGAAGTAAAGCTCTCTCCAACCAAAACTGAACGTGACAGTCAAGAGGAGAAGGTAAACACTTGCACCACACCGCAGTCATCACCACCAAAATCCACACATAGAAACACAAAAACATTCATGGAGGCTCTCAATAATAATCTGCTCAAGCAACAGGGACCTCCAAAGCAGAAACACAAGCAACCTCCACCCCCCAACACAACCCAGATGACACATAGCCCACAGACTCAGTGTGCCACTCAACCACAGTCCATAAGGTAAAACAACGTGCCCAACACACTAGTCATAGGTGACTCTATAGTCAGGCACACTGATGTCCCACTCACCTAAACAAGGAGAAGGTTACTGTCAGCTGCCTGTTGGGTGCCAGGATCTGCCACATAACCCAGGCACTCAGGTCACTCCACAACAAGTACAAATATGACTCTGTCATTGTCCATGTTGGTGTGAATGACCTAAGATGTACCTCCCTGGACTACATGAAAAGAGACATGGAAGAGCTGTCTAATCTTGTAGCCCAGGCAGGCATGACCCTAGCCCTGAGTAGCATTCTGCCATCGCCCAGAATGATACCACACTACAAGGGCAAAATAATTGATTTCAACAATTGGCTAAGCTTCTGATGTCATTCTAAGGGGATCCAGTATCTGTCTGCCTGGGACGATGCTTTGCCAGAGATGGCCTGCACCTGTCACCCCTGGGATTCCGGATACTGGCTAAGGCTCTTGCCGCCCCTATAGTGCCTTTTTTTAGGCAAGGTTCAAATGACAAATTCACAACCATAACAGGAATGCACAAGCAAAAATTGAGGGTAATGCTACTTAATGCTAGAAGTCTAAACCTCAAAATGCACTCACTCGAGGCACTCCTTAAAATGGAGAACATTGAGATCTGTGCAGTGACAGAAACCTGTTTCAAAGCTCCAGAGAGCACCCCTGCATTACCAAGCTTCAATTCATACCACACCTTTCGGCCACCTAACCCAGAAAAAAACACTAAATGCGGAGGCGTGTCCATATTCATTAAGGATAGCCACACCTCCAGGCTAGTTGCTCAGCATAATGCATCCGAGGTTATCCAAGTGCAACTAACTCTGGGCAAAACTGCAATCCAAATTGTAGCTTGTTACAGATCCCCCACCATGCCCCAGGATTCCCATTCCTCTTTTCTTGATATACTGGAAAATATTAGGGTTCAACCAAACAGCCTAATAATGTGCGATTTCAACTACCCCACCATTAACTGGGAAAACTACTCATGTACCATCTCCTTCGCTCAATGCTTTCTAGAGTTCATAAATTCCAATGCCCTGGATCAACTTATCCACATCCCCACCAGGGGCAACAATATCCTAGACCTAGTCATTACCAACATGAGTGACTGGTGTTCCACACCTGAAGTCAACTCCTCGTTGGTCCGATCCGACCATAAGCTAATCACTCTAGATATCCACATCCTGCCCCCACCTCCCATTAGGAAAAGCATTGTAAAAAATTTCTCCAAAGCCAACTTCATGCTTCTTAAGACAGAATTGGTGAACTTCATGACACCCATGCAGATGGACAATACAGTTACAACTGCTGAATCCCACACAAATGCACTCTATAAGCATTTACACAAGTGCATGGATCATGCTATCCCAAACAGAACCAAGATGCTATCCTCCAAAAAAGGAAGCCAATCTGGTGGTCCCATGCCAAACAAACTGTACAACAGAAGGAAGAAATTATTGCAAAAGAGAGTAAAATCCCATGAGTGGAGGAGCTCCCTGGTTAGCCTCAGTAAGAAGATGAGATCCCTTATAAGATTCTCCAAAGCTAGCTATGAAACCAAAATCACCACTGATTATAAGGACAACCACAAAGCATTCTATAGCTATGTCAAGAATCTCAATGGCAACACCCAGATCTGCTCTGAGTTACAGCACAATGGCATGAAAATTACTGAACCAACTGATATTGCCAACATCCTGGTAGATAGGTTCAGTGCTAACGTTACCCCCCTCTCACCCACTAAAGGACCCATATCTATACAGGAAGAATGCAGAGTCCCTGTAATTATAACTATGCAGGTAAAAGCTGCACTCTCTAAAGCTAAAAACACAGCATCCATGGGACTGAACAACATCCCAGGCTGTGTTTTACATGAACTTCAGGACGAACTGGCTCCCCACCTAAGCACCATGTTCAGTCATAGCCTCACATCAGGCTTTGTGCCTACTGATTGGCACACAGCAACAGTTATCCCACTCCACAAAAGGGGAGCCACCGCTGATCCCGGGAACTATCGCCCTATTAGCCTGACGAGCCTGGTCTGCAAGGCCATGGAACATATCATCATGGAACTCATAAACAAAGACATTGGTAACCTCCAAACTCTGGACCCCACCCATTTTAGGTTTGTAAAAGGCAGATCATGCCTCCTGAACCTGATCGACTTCTTTGAGGCAATCACCAAAGCCGTAGATGAGGGTAAGGTGGTTCACAAAGCCTATCTTGACCTCGCCAAGGCTTTCAACACCATCCTCCATTCTGGAATTATAGCTGAACTCACTAAACTAGGTATAAATCCCTACATCACAAGATGGGTTGCCAACTGGCTCACTGAAAGAACCCACATTGTAAAAGTTGCAGACTCCAAATCTGACTTCAAACCAGTGACACGTGGAGTACCACAGGGTTCAGTCCTGGGACCTCTCCTGTTCGGTATCTACTTCTTTGAAGTACAGGCTAACACAGAAGGCCTCTGGCTAATGAAGTTCGCAGATGGCTGTAAACTAGGAGCCACAGTCGAGTCCCCATATGATGTGGACATCCTACAGAAGGGCCTCACTGTGACAGATGCCTGGTGTCAAAGCCATGGCCTCAAGCTCAATGTCAAAAAGTGCATTGTCATCCCCTTTGGCAAAAACTCAGTACCCATGAACTACCACATAGGCAGCAGTCTACTTAACACCGAATGTGTGATAAGAGACCTTCGGACTCAGGTGGACAGTAGTCTCTCCTATGATAATCACATCGCCACAGTAGTCAGACAGTCCTTCTATGTGGCACACTTCATCATAAAAGGGTTCTCATCCAGGAAGAAAGAGGTCATACTCCACTCTACTCAGCACTCATTAGACCCATTATAGAGTACAACGCCCCTTTTGCAATGTACCTCACAAGACATCTGCAGCAGTTGGAAAGGCCACAGAATTACCTCACAAAGAGGATTACTGGCCTCAAACAGATGCCATACATTGACCATCTCAAAAAATTCCAGCTTTACTCCGTAGCATATCACCTACTCCGAGGTGATCTCTGCCTAACATACATTTTTATGTCAAATCCAGAGCTGTTGGACATGCTACACCTAAAGAAATCTCAATCCCTCTGAGCTACACACTCTAGGGACCTAAACCTTGTCACCACAATAAACAGGACATGTTGGAGGGATAGATTCTTGTCCCAGAGACTTCCCATACGCTGGAACAAGCTACCCATCTATGTCAAGCAAAGTTCCTCTTTAGCACTCTTCAAGAAAAATCTTGATGAGTGGATGGGAAATAGGAAATACACCCTGGGGATCACTTCTGTGGCTCTGCTCTACAGTGGCACAGGAAAATAACTTTCTTGGTTGGCATAAGCCAGGAAACCTTGTTGGCTAGGCTTACTGAGGCCCTTGGTATGATAGCCTAGTATCTACCTATGAACCTATGTAGGGGGAATTCTTTCTGAATCTTCAGAAGTACCCTGGATATTCTTGGAAAGGGTGGAAAAGCATACAAGAACATTCATTTTTTTTTTCTTAAGCAAGAAACATCTTTATTAAATCATCGCTTATGACATAGGCAGTCATACATTTGTATAAATGAAAACAAACATGCTGACATATTTTTAGTAGCAAACACTATACATCACTTATAATATAGCCAATCATTGTCAGTCAAATATTACATAGCTCATTCAGTTCTTGCCTTCCCTTAAAACTCATTCCTCCTATAAAAAATTATCCTGCATGCATTGTTCCCACAATTCCCATTTTTTTCTATGTAATTTGCTCCTACCCTTTTCTAAAGAGCCCACTTCCAGTTCTTGTATCTCTGTTACTATATTCACTACTTCTAGTGCAGTTGGTTTACACTTTGATTTCCATTTTCTAGTAATTGCTATTTTGATAGCCACCAGAATTAAACTCAGTAAGGCCTTACTATGTCTAGGCAATTCCAATTCTGTATCACAACTCAAGCAATGTATTTCCTTATTACACCAATTGCTCACCCAGTATTTCTGACACAGTAGTCTGCAAGGGAATTTTTAAAGCCTGACACTCCCAAAAAACATTTTCCCAATTACCTCTTTCTTCCCCATCACACCTCCAAGATTTGCAATCTACCTGATGAAAAATTCTTTGGAGTCTGACTGGGGTATAAAAATACCTGTGTAAACACTTTCAAGCAAAAATCCTAAATCTTCTAGACTTTGTTGCATATTTGGGAACCATATATTTATCCTCCCATTGTTTCTTTGTGAATTGCTTATCCAGTCTCTCTTCCCAAATCCTTTATAACCTCCTCGGATTGAATCCTACAGTTATCATGCAGTATTTATATGTCCTATTAATTGTCCCTGTTTTAACAGCAGCTTCCATTCTGGATTCTACTAAAAACTGCACCAGTGCTGGTTCTTTACTCAGGGTCTGTCTCTTTGCCTATACTCTGATATTCTTTACTCAGGGTCTGTCTCTTTGCCTATACTCTGATATTCTTTACTCAGGGTCTGTCTCTTTGCCTATACTCTGATATTCTTTACTCAGGGTCTGTCTCTTTGCCTATACTCTGATATTCTTTACTCAGGGTCTGTCTCTTTGCCTATACTCTGATATTCTTTACTCAGGGTCTGTCTCTTTGCCTATACTCTGATATTCTTTACTCAGGGTCTGTCTCTTTGCCTATACTCTGATATTCTTTACTCAGGGTCTGTCTCTTTGCCTATACTCTGATATCAATCCTTGTTAGGGAAGGCAATCTCTAGTTTGCAATACAGATATATTCTTGACCTCTTCCTATTCTATTACCTTTCCCTCTCTAATTATTTTCTCTCGATATCTTGGGTCTTTTGCCGGTTTTCGCCAATGAATTCTAGCCCCCTCTGGCCTATTCTCTGTACTTACAGTCATCCCTATCAGCAGAATCTCCTTCCTCCATTCCCATGTTTGCTTAGTTCTTAGAATACTTTCTGCTACTTTATGAATACAATATTCTGTATGATTATTGTTATTCTGCTCTAAGATCTGCATACAAAATCCCAGTCTCTCCTTATTTCTTGAGCTGCCCCCCTAGTTCATCATCATCCCTTTTCACTTTGAATTATAGCTTTCTGCTAGTGGTATGTATAGGAGCCTTAACTGTGTAGCTCTGAAATACCCCTTTAAATCAGGTAAACCCAAACCACCTTGTCTTGTCCCACTTGACTATTGCCTTCTTCCCCTCCCAGATAAAATCCTAAAACTCTTTATTAATTGCTATCCACAACTTCTCCCCTGGTTGATAAACATGCCTGACTTGTGTATCAAACTAAAGGGACTAAAAACACTGTCACTGCTTGTATCCTGCCATCCATATCCATAAAACAGATCTTTCAATTTCTCACTTTTTTATTATATTTTGTTTAGTCTCTTCCCAGATATCCTTAGCTGCCATAAAAGAATCCTTTTAAACCCATATGCCTAAGTACAGCATTTTATCATGTTCCCATAAATATAGGTATTGTTCAACATTTTGTGTGTGTGTACATAGTTTAATAGGTATTGTTCAACATTTTGTGTGTGTGTACATAGTTTAATAGGTATTGTTCAACATTTTGTGTGTGTGTACATAGTTTAATAGGTATTATACCATGATCCCCCCAAAACGTGCACGCTGATTGGCCAGCGTGTGTGTAAATCGAAGTTATACTAATGGAAAGGTCCGTCGCCGGACTTTTTCCATTAGAATACATCGTTTAATAGGTATTGTTCAACATTTTGTGGGTTTAACATATGAGACAGTTTAAAATAAGCAACGGAGATCTCCGTTGCTTATTTTAAAGTGTGTCGCCATGTTAAACCCATTTAACAGGTAGTTCAACAGTGTTTTGTGTGTGAAAGCAAGATCTCCGTTGTTTTTTAATAGGTATGTTAAACATTGAGTTTAATGTGTACATAGTTTAAAATAAGCAACGGAGATGTCCGCTGTTATTTTAAACTGTCTCGCTATGTTAAACTCATTTAACATAGGTATTGTTCAACGGAGATCTTGCTTTCTACATAGTTTAATAGGTATTGTTCAACATTTTGTGTGTGTGTACATAGTTTAACTAGGTATGCCAGACATCTGCGGAAGGGCATAAACAGGTATTGTTCAACATTATTTAAGAAAAGTAATAGTTTCTTTTCTTAAATAATGTCATAGTTTAATAGCAATAAACATTTGTGTGTGTAATGCTATATTTACCCATGGTTGGCTTTGTTTGGTCCTGGCCTTGTTCAAACCATGCCAACTGGGTGTGTGTGTACACCCAGGCGGTATTGCTATATTGTTCAACATTTTGTGTGTGTACATAGTTTAATAGGTATTGTTCAACATTTTGTGTGTGTGTACATAGTTTAATAGGTATTGTTCAACATTTTGTGTGTGTGTACATAGTTTAATAGGTATTGTTCAACATTTTGTGTGTGTGTACATAGTTTAATAGGTATTGTTCAACATTTTGTGTGTGTGTACATAGTTTAATAGGTATTGTTCAACATTTTGTGTGTGTGTACATAGTTTAATAGGTATTGTTCAACATTTTGTGTGTGTGTGTACATAGTTTAATAGGTATTGTTCAACATTTTGTGTGTGTGTACATAGTTTAATAGGTATTGTTCAACATTTTGTGTGTGTGTACATAGTTTAATAGGTATTGTTCAACATTTTGTGTGTGTGTACATAGTTTAATAGGTATTGTTCAACATTTTGTGTGTGTGTACATAGTTTAATAGGTATTGTTCAACATTTTGTGTGTGTGTACATAGTTTAATAGGTATTGTTCAACATTTTGTGTGTGTGTGTACATAGTTTAATAGGTATTGTTCAACATTTTGTGTGTGTGTACATAGTTTACAGCTTTTGCTTTTGTTTTAACTAAATTAATTTTGTATCCTGAAAATACTTGAAACTGTCTCAGAATGCTCCACAACACTGAAATATCTTTTATTGGTTTTATCAGGTACAAAATAATATCATCTGCAAATAAAGCCAACTTTTCTTTATTACCAAATAAATTATATCCTTGAATTTCTAGGTCCCTTATTTTTTTGCCAGTGGTTCTAAATATAAAGCAAATAACAAAGGGGAAAAAGGACACCCCTGCTTGGTTCCTGTGTACAAACAGAACTTATCAGACAGGAACTCCCCCACACACTGTAATTTTCATCTCTGATTCCTCATATATCCTTCTGTAACCTTATTATTGTGTCAGGGAATGCAAATGCATTCATTTCCATACTCTTAGAATCCTGGCTTACTCAGTCGAATGCTTTCTCTGCGTCACAATCCACCAACAACAGAGGTATTTTCATACATTCTGCTTCCTTCTTAATCATCATTGTTGTATTAATGTTGTCAAATGTTTGGCTCCCCTCCACAAAACCACATTCATCCATATATTATCAGCTTTGACATTACTTTTACCATTATTTTAGCCATTATAGACATAAACATGTTATAATCACGGGGTTAGAGTTGGAATGGGCCTATATGAAGCTGGGTCTAATGGGTCTCTGCCATCTTTAGATATTACAAACACCACAAATTTCTTCCAGGATGCTGGTGCTTCGCCTCCTTTTAAAATAATTTAAAAAACTTCCGTATCTTTACCACTTTCTTCCCTCCTAACTTCCAAATTTCCACAGGATTAACATTCTGGAGACCTTCCTGTAGATTGGTTATACCTATCCTAACTGTTAGTAATTGAGCCTTAGCTACCTGTAGCTCTGGCATATTTAATTCTTCTGTAAACATTTCCATTTGTACTTTTTGTATTGATTTCCATATTTCTCTGTTTTATGCAGATTTTCATAAAATTTACAAAATATTTCTTATACCTCTATAGGATCTCTGGCTCTTTTCATTGATATAGGCTCCCTAAGCTTGGCAAATGCCCTTTCTACTTTATGTTGCCTGAGCTGTTGTGTCAAAAGCTTTTGTTCCCTGGAGTTGTTATCAAAAAACAGTTGCTTAACAGTAATCTTTCTAAACTCATGCAAATTATCTAGAGACTCCCTTATTTTTTCTTTACCACTCTGCAGTTACACCTCTTCTTATTCTGTGAGATTCCCCCGATTCTGCAATACTTTAACCTTTGCCAGTCCCTCTAAATAATCCTTGTTACTTCTTAACCATATCTCCTTTTCTTTTATTTCTATCCTATATTTTTAAACCCCACTTTCATTTTATCTGACTCCCTAGCTATATTTTCAGATGACACTTCTATCTTCTTTAATAAGTTCCAAATAGTTTCCACTGCCCATTCCTTAAATTACTCTCTGATTAATAGATAGGTGGGGTGAGAAGCACCAGTGTCTCATTTTTATTTCATTACCCTGCATTTTTATTCTAGTTATTATTGGTGCATGATCTGAAATAGTTACTGGATGCTTATCAAAATTTTCAATTAAATGCACATGTTCCTGTGAAATATAATTTCTGTCTAGCCTAGCACAGTTATTGTACCTTGGGAAATAATATGTAAAGTCTCTCTGAGCTCCAATTACTGAATCCAAAGGAAAGAGCAAAGGCTGAGGTACAAAAAAACAGAAACCAGTAAAAACACAAAATACCTCAGTAGTAGGCTACAGGAAACCACTCCACACTCAAAGTATGTAAAAGAATATATTTATTAACAGATTTAGCTCTAAAAAGACTTCATGAGAATAACAACACACAGTGTAGAATTCATTTTATACACGCCCCAATTAAGATCCGTTACCATTGCTTCCTCACATTGCAGCACATTACATCATTTCCTTCTCCACATATATTGCCTATATTGATCATACACCTTAAAAGTGAAAACCATCTAAAATACATATAACAACAATTACAATCCTTGTTAAAAACTCACAGCGCTGAACTCATGTAGCCTACTACTGAAGTATTTTGTGTTTGTATTGGTTCCTACTTCTGAATTGACATCCTCCATGCCAAATATTTTTATAAATGTCATCAAAACTCTACCCTCTTTTGTTATATTTTTCTTTCTAGCTTCCCAGATACATCCTCACGGTTGTGAATCAAAATACAGTCCCCATGTATCAGTAATATTCCTTGCTGAAATCTGATTATTTCTCCAATAATTTTACAGCAGTTTTCAGTGGAATATGAATATGTTAGTGTAATCCTCCTCCTCCCTTGGCAGTAGCCCCTTATTACCACATATCTGCTTTTATTATCTGTTTTTATCTTCTCCTGTCACTATAGTAGCGCTTCTTGCAATTTCTATAAGTAATATCCTTTTTCTTGTCCCAGATATTCAGTTGAATAACCATCCTGAAATCCTTTCTTTTTTCAAGTTCATATGCTCATTTCTTTTCAAATGTATCTCCTGCAGCACAACTATTTTCACTCTGCATTTCTTAATATAGTTCGCTACTTTTTCTTTTTTGTATATACCTGTGAGACCATTCAAAGATAGGTTGTCATTATGATGTTATTATTCTCAGATATTATGTATACCAGCTTATTCCATGCCTGGCAAGTTAAATTCTGCCTGCAGTCCCTGCGTCTTTTCATCCTCTGGATCATGTGGGCCTCTTTGAGATCCATGTTATTCTGTGTAGCTTAAAAGGAGCATTAATTAGCAGAATTTTTAAAAAAAGCTTGTTAGAGCTAGTTAATTCTATATTCCTATTTTGCTAACACCATTGACAAGGCAGTTTACAAATAAATGTATTCTTATTTGTCATCTTATGATGTTCTATATCAACTACAGTCAGGTTTGTAGTCAGAAAATTTCTGAGACCACTATTGTTAGCATGGTCAGTGACCTCCTTATGGCAAGCCATCAAAAGTTCTCTTACTCTGGCATACTTCTAGGCAGCCTTTGACACTGTGGACTATGGGCTATTATTAGGGTACTTTCAAAACTAACGTGGCTTTTCTAGCACTGTACTCTAGTGGTTTGCACCTTACCTGGTGACTCATTCTCAGAAGGTGATTACCTGATAAGGAGAGTGATGCTGTGAGTCCTTTTTACTCTTCTCTGTAGTTTACAAGCTGCCTTTGAGGTTGGTTGTGCAAGGTGAAGGGATTCTACTTCACTATTATCCAGATAATAGCCAACTATAATTCTTTATCCCCAAGCCCAAATGTCAAAGTTTAACGCCATGGAAAACTGTTTGGATTCCATCTTCATTTTAATAAGAATTAAACCTCCAGTTCATAGGTAATCACTAGGCTTGCAGACCAAGAGACCACTGATGGACCTAGCCTAAATTCCCAATTGCCTCAAAGCACTACCTGGTTAAGTAACTTGCTTAAGGTCATACAGTAGGCAAAATAAGGCTGAGGGAATCAAACCCTGAACCACAGGAAGTAGCTTGTTAGCAGCTCACACACTTAATCCTCTGCACTGTCAGATATCTTATGGTTAATCCTACAAAAATGAAGCTAAGCTACTGTATGCTTCCATTCTCCCCTGGCAGATCCCTTATCTTACTTATTTTATATTCTTCGGAAATTGTCTAGTAGAGTTATTATTAAAAGTTAAACATCAGAATATGTCACTTATCAGATCATCTTAGTTAGACCTGAAGATAGTTTACAGCAGCTGCTCTAGGACTGGTGGGCTCTCTCTGATCTCTGGAGTGAATCCAAACGAAATCTAAGGCACCCTTTGAAATCTACAGAAAAAGAAGTATTTTTTCTTCACTGTATTGCACTTTTAAGCTATGTATTACTGAATTGCCACCTACCTTTAACTGTTTTTAGCCATTTTAACTGTTTTGGTGTTTCACTGTTTCAACCATTTGCTGTTTGAGACTGTTTTTCCTGCACCTTGTATTTTTTAGTACTTGTGTATTTGATAACATAGGCTAGATTCAGAATTTATTGAATCTACACTGTTTGGCATTATCTGAGCACTAAAACCAGTCATCTTACATTAAGAGGGCCTCCTGCACCCTTGTGGCAGAAGAATGTAGCAAAGGACTCATAGTGAGAATTTCTATTGGCCAGCTTGTTTGAAAATTCCTTAACTTGTTTTAAAAAAAGTTTTTCATAGTTGCTACATAAGGTCCGCATTTGCACCTGTTTTAACACAGCTCAAGAGAGTTTGGTGACCAGCCATAACTCTATTATCTTCATCTGAGCAATCCGAGGCATCTGTATGTACATAGTGCACCTTCGCAGCACCGTGCAGTGAAGGTAACCACTGGCAGTTATAGATGCAAAAGTTAAAGTAGATTTATTTTCCCTTAGAAGCTGCCCATGTGCCAAATGAGGAGTCCCTTAAATTTTGCTGAGCTGCTCAGAGATCACCTCAGCTGGGCTCTCTACAGCATTTGCCACTTTAACTGAGATCTCCTAATCCCTAATAGTATTGTACCCCTTGACAGCCCCAACAGTACAGACCCAGCATTAAGCCCCCTATTAAACCACATCCTTCCTCATCAAAGTAAGCAAATTTACAGATGGCCAGTTCCCCCTCTGTTTCTCCTGTCAACCTGATTGACATGGGTATCCTGAGGCAGTGTAGCAATTGTCTTATGTACACTGACAACCACTACTCCTAAACCACTCAAGCTCAATTTGTGAGAGATGCATCTACACTAAGAATTTGCAAACCTTCTTCTCCCATTCACAGAACAGTGACACTGAACAGGTTGTCAGCCCACATACTACACCTCCTGCACAAACTACGCTCTCAATACATCCATCATACGTAGAGGTACTCACCAGAAATTTACCTAAATACCAGAGACCTCCAAAACATAAACATGCTGCACCTAATATAGTACCTACAGCACTCAATACACATCAAACCACAAGCACAAGTGCCTCACCAAACAAGCCCCAAGGCAAAGCGCATCTAAACAAAATTATTTGGCCATAGGTGACTCTACAGTGAGACACACAGATGTCCCACTCATCAGGCTGGACAAGGAAAAGGTTACAGTCAGCTGTCTGTCAGGTGCCAGGATCCATCAGATCACACATGCACTCAAATCTCTCCACAACAAGTACTGTTATGACTGTCATAGTTCATGTTGGTGTGAATGACTTAAGATGTACCTCAATGGACTATATAAAGAGAGACATGACTGAGCTCTCTGAATATGTGTCTCAGGCAGGTATGTCCCTAGCCTTGAGCAGCATAATACCCTCACCTAAGATGATACCACAATATAAACAAAAAATTATTGACTTCGACAATTGTCTTAGTTTCCGGTGTCATTCTAAGGGGATCCAGTACGTTAGCCTGAGATGACATAGTAGATAGACCAGACTGCTTTGCCTGAGATGGTCTTCATCTGTCACCAACGGGATTTTGATTAGTGGCCAAGGTTCTTGCCTCCACCATAGTGCCTTTTTAGGCAATGTCACAACAAAATTCCCAATGTAAAAATATCTTCAAAAAGCAACCTCAAGGTTATGCTGCTAAATGCTAGAAGTATAAACCTAAAACTGCACTCATGGAAGCAGCCATCACCTTAGAAGATGCTGACATTTGTGCAGTCACAGAGACCTGGTTTAAGGCTGCGGAAAGCATCACAGCCATACCAGATTATAATGCCTTCCACACATTCAGACCACAAAGTGTGAGAACTAAAGGAGGTGAAGTATCAGTATTCATCAAAGATAAATACACCTCTAAACTGGATAAACAAAATTATTTCCTTGAACTAATCCAGGTCTAATTGACTGTAGGTAAGACCCCTCTCCAGGTTATTGCCAAGACGTTGCCTTCCATGAACCAGGGTACCTACACTGCATACTTGGATCTACTTGAATCACTCAAGATACAACAAACACCCTGGTTTTAGGTGACTTTAACTACCCATCCATAGACTGGATAAATTCTACACGTACTAACACACTTGCCCAAAGATTCTTGGACTTCATCAACTCCAATGCCCTGGACCAATTGGTTGACACCCCCACAAGGGGCCCAAACATTCTGGATCTGGTGCTCACTAACATGGGTGATAGTTGCACCATCCAATATGTGCGGCCCTGCCTTGTGCGGTCTGATCATAAATTAGTCTTATTAGAAGTAACAGTAACATCTGACCCCCCCACATCAGCAGCAACTAGACTAAAAAACTTCTTCAAAGCCAATCACAGCCTAATACATGATGACATTAATACCTTCATAGCCCCTGTCCTCACTGATGGCATGGACATCTATACTGGGATTTACACCAATGCCTTGTATAAGCATCTATGCAAATGTATTGACTGAGCCGCACCTGATTATGCAATAACAGAAATAAATCGCTGTCCAAGAGAGGAAAGGAACAGTCTCTGATTTGGAAGCAGTCCTTCCTCAGCTTAAACAAGCAAATAAGGCACCTCATAAGGCATTTTAAAGCTAACTATAAATCCAAATTAGCCCCCTTTGCTAAGGATAACCATAAGACCTTCTTTAGCTACATCAGAAACCTTAAAGGAAAAAAACAGACCTGTGCAGAACTGGTTGCTAATTGAACCACATATGCTGAACCTGGAGACATAACCAACCTGTGAGCTGACACGTTCAGTGAAAACTTCTCCCCCCTTGTCTGCCACATATCCCCCAAAAGCATCCCTACCACCTGCCCTCCATCTAGTATCTCCAAGGAGCAGGTCATAAACATTCTATCCAAAGCCAAAAACATGGCCTGTATGGGACCTGATAATACCCCAGGCTGCATTCTAAATGGATTAAAACAGGAACTAGCTGCACCACTGGGTACTATTTAACCACAGTCTAAGCAATGGTTTTGTACCTGCTGAATGCAAAACAGCAACTGTCATCCCAGTACATAAAGGAAGCACCTCCACAAACCCTGGGAACTACAGACCCATTAGCCTGACCAGCCTAAACTGCAAGGTTATGGAAGGAATAATCATGGGCCTTATCAACAAAGACAGAGGAGACCTCCAGATACTCAACACAATCCAGTCTGGCTTTGTTAAAGGGAGATCCTGCCTCTTGAACTTGGTGGACTTCTTTGAGACAGTCACTAAAGCCCTGGATGAAGGCAAATCCATGCATACAGCCTACCTAGACCTAGGTAAGGCCTTTGACATTATTCCCCAGTCAGGCATCACTGATAAACTCACCCAGCTGGAGAGCAACCCATATATTGTCAGGTCAGTTGCAAACTGGCTCAGCAATAGAAAGCATGCAGTCAAAATAGGTGACTCTACTTCCACCAGCAAACCTATAACCAGTGGTGTTCCATAGGCATCGGTGCTGGGGCCCCTACTGTTTGGAATCTACTTCTCAGATGTACAGGTGTACAGGCTAAAACAAAGGGCCTATGGCTTACAAAGTTTGCTGATTATTGCATACTGTCTGCAGTCATTAAGTCCCCAAACAATGTCAACATCCTACAAGAGGGACTTACACAGACAAACAACTGGTGCCAAAGTCATGGTCTAAAACTCAATGCAAAAAAATGCATTATCATCCCCTTCAGTAAGAGTGACATCCCTGCAGATTACCACATTAATAACAACACCCTAAGCACTCAATCAGTGGTGACAGATTTGGGCACACAGGTTGACAGCAACCTTTTCTTTGATTACCACATCTCCACAGTGATAAGAAAGGCTTTTTACATTGCCCATCTCATAAGTAAGGGCATTTCACCCAGAACAAAAGAGGTTAAACCCCCCTGTACTCCTCTCTCATCAGCCCAATAATAGAGTACAATGCTACCTTTGGTATGTACTTACCAGGCACCTGCAGCAACTGGAAAAACCTCAAAGGTTTCAGCATATGTCATACATTGACAGATTGAAATCAATGTCACTATACTTTGTGTCTTACAGACTACTCAGAGGTGAACTCTGCCTTGCATATAAAGCAATCTCATATCCTGGTCTAATGGAAATGCTGCACATTTGTAAATCAAATGGTATAAGATGCACTCGCTCTAGGAAACTCAGCCTAGTATGTGACATTAACAGGACTTGCTGGACAGACAGATATATATCACAGAGGATACCTCTCCTCGGAAACAAACTTCCAATTCACCTCACTGACCCTATTTAAGCATAATTTTGATGACTGGATAGGAATCACCCTAGGAGTTTCACCTGTGTCCCTCTTGGACAGGGGCAGTAATTATTGACTTAGTTCCACTTAATATCTTGATACTCTTGGGAACAGGGGCTGCACTTGGCTAGGCTTGTAAGGGCCCTAGGGCCATTATCCTTGTACTTGGCTAGGCTTGTAAGGGCCCTAGGGCAATTATCCTTGTTCTTGGCTAGGCTTGTAAGGGCCCTAGGGCCATTATCCTTGTATTTGGCTAGGCTTGTAAGGGCCCTATGGCCATTATCCTTGAACTTGGCTAGGCTTGTAAGGGCCCTAGGGCCATTTTCCTTGAACTTGGCTAGGCGTGTAAGAGCCCTAGGGCCATTATCCTTGTACTTGGCTAGGCTTGTAAGGGCCCTAGGGCCATTATCCTAGTTACCTCCTATGATCCTATGATCCTATAAGAATATGATTCAGGTCAAACACCTTGCCCCTTCTGCAAAGTTGTTGATTTTATTTATTTTTTATTTAACATTTGTTAACCGGGAAAGTCCGACTAGGTTCCACAGATCCTGTTTTCAGCGGAGGCCCGGGGAGAAATGCTCCAGACGCATGTCTTTAGAATAGTCTTTGATAGTTATTCATGCACTTGTGTTATCATGTCTGGAGTACTAAAGTGCTTCTAGCTGGAGCAGTCAGACACAGATCTTGCCCATCTGCAGTGTAACCATGACATTAACTGGATTTTCCACATTTTGTCAGATCATCACTGTGCTGTGGGATTGGAGCTGACTGCCTGCTATAGCTAGACTATAGTTAAGAATTATTTACTTTTTGAGTCTTGCATGGTTTGGGTCCCTGTTAATTAAAATAGCTGTCAGCACCTCAGCCAATATTTGTCTGCTCAGGTTGACAAGTGAGGGTCTTCTAACTGTTCCAAGAACCAAGCTAGAAAAATTGGGCAGGGGGTACTTTTTGTATTTACCCTGGTTCTGTAGCATCAACTACCTTCCCTGATTAAGGTAATTGAGATCGCAAAACTTTTAGGAGGCCCTATCATTATCACTTTTAGGAGATCCTTTTATTTTTGCCTTTTTAGGAGGGTATTCATGTACCTTAAGGTGAATCTCTAGACTGTTACTCTATGATAAATTGTTCGGGCTCCCTTATTTTCAAAATACTTCAACCTGGCTACTGTTACTCCTTGAAAAGAAAACATCCCCAGAGAACAACGTTTCTCATTCAAAATTACCCAGGATAATACATTCTTACTAGCTAGACCTAAATTCAAACTGGATAGAAGTGAAAAATTATTTTCTAGGCTGGGGTCTGCTCTACAAAATAATCTACCAAACAATGTTAAAAATACTCTTAACTCAAGATAATTTCAAAAAATAAACTTGAAAGAGTTCCTGCAAACTGAATCCAAATGCATTTGCTTCGTGGATACTGGTTAACTCAACACAATGAAACATTATCACACTGTGCAAATACTATAAGCTATATTCGCAAGCTATTTTATATTTGTATGAGGTAGTCAATCCTTGGATTATTTAACGTTTCATAATATGTTAATATTCTGTGTATGACAGTTTAATATACATAGAAATGTTTCTCTATTTAACTTTTCATAAGAACACACTTTTCTTTTCTATATACTTGATATACCTAATATACCCCGAAAAGTACTGCACAGCTCTGTGTGCCTAGGTCATGACTGAAAATGGTCAACAGACCAGCCCAGTTATCTGGTAAACAAATTGTAAAATAAAATAAATACAAATCCTGCTGAACAGGGGCTCTGGGTGCTGACATGTCTTAACATGGGCTACACTCTCGTCTGCAAGGGTTATAAGGGCTTCAGGGCCAGTAGCCTACTAACCTCATATCAACCTATCAACCTATACACAACTGTCTGTCAGTGGTTCACCACATTACTTTGTACTGTTCTGCCACTGACATACCTGGAAATCACATGCTATGTGGAATATACCACACATATAATGGACATCTCTGCTCAGTAGAATGCACTCTGTACCCACACACACATACCTCTCATCTAAATTCTATCTTTACCTACTCCATACTCTCACCCAATGCGGCGATATACACCCCAATCCAGGCCGCACTACAACCACCAACACCAACCCTACGCAACAGAATCCCCTCTACCTCAGGCCTGCCTCATCACTCCTGTTTCTTAACATAAATGTACGGAGCATAACTAACACAATACAAGACTTCATAGGACTGTATCAACCTGATATCATAAATGTACGGAGCATAACTAACACAATACAAGACTTCATGCCCGAATAGGACTGTATCAACCTGATATCATAAATGTACGGAGCCGGAGCATAACTAACACAATACAAGACTTCATGCCCGAATAGGACTGTATCAACCTGATATCATAAATGTAATGGAGCATAACTAACACAATACAAGACTTCATGCCCGAATAGGACTGTATCAACCTGATATCATAAATGTATGGAGCATAACTAACACAATACAAGACTTCATGCCCGAATAGGACTGTATCAACCTGCTATCATAAATGTAATGGAGCATAACTAACACAATACAAGACTTCATGCCCGAATAGGACTGTATCAACCTGATATCATAAATGTACGGAGCATAACTAACACAATACAAGACTTCATGCCCGAATAGGACTGTATCAACCTGATAACATAAATGTAATGGAGCATAACTAACACAATACAAGACTTCATGCCCGAATAGGACTGTATCAACCTGATATCATAAATGTACGGAGCATAACTAACACAATACAAGACTTCATGCCCGAATAGGACTGTATCAACCTGATAACATAAATGTACGGAGCATAACTAACACAATACAAGACTTCATGCCCGAACAGCACTGTATCAACCTGATATCATAAATGTACGGAGCATAACTAACACAATACAAGACTTCATGCCTGAATAGGACTGTATCAACCTGATATCATAAATGTACAGAGCATAACTAACACAATACAAGACTTCATGCCCGAATAGGACTGTATCAACCTGATATCATAAATGTACGGAGCATAACTAACACAATACAAGACTTCATGCCCGAATAGGACTGTATCAACCTGATATCATAAATGTATGGAGCATAACTAACACAATACAAGACTTCATGCCCGAATAGGACTGTATCAACCTGATATCATAAATGTACGGAGCATAACTAACACAATACAAGACTTCATGCCCGAATAGGACTGTATCAACCTGATATCATAAATGTACGGAGCATAACTAACACAATACAAGACTTCATGCCCGAATAGGACTGTATCAACCTGATATCATAAATGTACGGAGCATAACTAACACAATACAAGACTTCATGCCCGAATAGGACTGTATCAACCTGATATCATAAATGTAATGGAGCATAACTAACACAATACAAGACTTCATGCCCGAATAGGACTGTATCAACCTGATATCATAAATGTAATGGAGCATAACTAACACAATACAAGACTTCATGCCCGAATAGGACTGTATCAACCTGATATCATAAATGTAATGGAGCATAACTAACACAATACAAGACTTCATGCCGAATAGGACTGTATCAACCTGATAACATAAATGTACGGAGCATAACTAACACAATACAAGACTTCATGCCCGAATAGCACTGTATCAACCTGATATCATAAATGTACGGAGCATAACTAACACAATACAAGACTTCATGCCTGAATAGGACTGTATCAACCTGATATCATAAATGTACAGAGCATAACTAACACAATACAAGACTTCATGCCCGAATAGGACTGTATCAACCTGATATCATAAATGTATGGAGCATAACTAACACAATACAAGACTTCATGCCCGAATAGGACTGTATCAACCTGATATCATAAATGTACGGAGCATAACTAACACAATACAAGACTTCATGCCCGAATAGGACTGTATCAACCTGATATCATAAATGTAATGGAGCATAACTAACACAATACAAGACTTCATGCCCGAATAGGACTGTATCAACCTGATATCATAAATGTAATGGAGCATAACTAACACAATACAAGACTTCATGCCCGAATAGGACTGTATCAACCTGATATCATAAATGTAATGGAGCAAAACTAACACAATACAAGACTTCATGCCCGAATAGGACTGTATCAACCTGATATCATAAATGTACGGAGCATAACTAACACAATACAAGACTTCATGCCCGAATAGGACTGTATCAACCTGATATCATAAATGTACGGAGCATAACTAACACAATACAAGACTTCATGCCCGAATAGGACTGTATCAACCTGCTATCATAAATGTACGGAGCATAACTAACACAATACAAGACTTCATGCCCGAATAGGACTGTATCAACCTGCTATCATAAATGTATGGAGCATAACTAACACAATACAAGACTTCATGCCCGAATAGGACTGTATCAACCTGATATCATAAATGTACGGAGCATAACTAACACAATACAAGACTTCATGCCCGAATAGGACTGTATCAACCTGATATCATAAATGTATGGAGCATAACTAACACAATACAAGACTTCATGTCCGAATAGGACTGTATCAACCTGATATCATAAATGTAATGGAGCATAACTAACACAATACAAGACTTCATGCCCGAATAGGACTGTATCAACCTGATATCATAAATGTATGGAGCATAACTAACACAATACAAGACTTCATGCCCGAATAGGACTGTATCAACCTGCTATCATAAATGTACGGAGCATAACTAACACAATACAAGACTTCATGCCCGAATAGGACTGTATCAACCTGATATCATAAATGTACGGAGCATAACTAACACAATACAAGACTTCATGCCCGAATAGGACTGTATCAACCTGATATCATAAATGTAATGGAGCATAACTAACACAATACAAGACTTCATGCCCGAATAGGACTGTATCAACCTGATATCATAAATGTACGGAGCATAACTAACACAATACAAGACTTCATGCCCGAATAGGACTGTATCAACCTGATATCATAAATGTACGGAGCATAACTAACACAAGACTTCTTGCCCGAATAGGACTGTATCAACCTGATATCATAAATGTACGGAGCATAACTAACACAATACAAGACTTCATGCCCGAATAGGACTGTATCAACCTGATATCATAAATGTAATGGAGCATAACTAACACAATACAAGACTTCATGCCCGAATAGGACTGTATCAACCTGATATCATAAATGTACGGAGCATAACTAACACAAGACTTCATGCCCGAATAGGACTGTATCAACCTGATATCATAAATGTACGGAGCATAACTAACACAATACAAGACTTCATGCCCGAATAGGACTGTATCAACCTGATATCATAAATGTACGGAGCATAACTAACACAATACAAGACTTCATGCCCGAATAGGACTGTATCAACCTGATATCATAAATGTACGGAGCATAACTAACACAATACAAGACTTCATGCCCGAATAGGACTGTATCAACCTGATATCATAAATGTAATGGAGCATAACTAACACAATACAAGACTTCATGCCCGAATAGGACTGTATCAACCTGATATCATAAATGTAATGGAGCATAACTAACACAATACAAGACTTCATGCCCGAATAGGACTGTATCAACCTGCTATCATAAATGTACGGAGCATAACTAACACAATACAAGACTTCATGCCCGAATAGGACTGTATCAACCTGATATCATAAATGTATGGAGCATAACTAACACAATACAAGACTTCATGCCCGAATAGGACTGTATCAACCTGATATCATAAATGTAATGGAGCATAACTAACACAATACAAGACTTCATGCCCGAATAGGACTGTATCAACCTGATATCATAAATGTACGGAGCATAACTAACACAATACAAGACTTCATGCCCGAATAGGACTGTATCAACCTGATATCATAAATGTAATGGAGCATAACTAACACAATACAAGACTTCATGCCCGAATAGGACTGTATCAACCTGATATCATAAATGTACGGAGCATAACTAACACAATACAAGACTTCATGCCCAAATAGGACTGTATCAACCTGATATCATAAATGTAATGGAGCATAACTAACACAATACAAGACTTCATGCCCGAATAGGACTGTATCAACCTGATATCATAAATGTACGGAGCATAACTAACACAATACAAGACTTCATGCCCGAATAGGACTGTATCAACCTGATATCATAAATGTATGGAGCATAACTAACACAATACAAGACTTCATGCCCGAATAGGACTGTATCAACCTGCTATCATAAATGTACGGAGCATAACTAACACAATACAAGACTTCATGCCCGAATAGGACTGTATCAACCTGCTATCATAAATGTACGGAGCATAACTAACACAATACAAGACTTCATGCCCGAATAGGACTGTATCAACCTGCTATCATAAATGTACGGAGCATAACTAACACAATACAAGACTTCATGCCCGAATAGGACTACATCAACCTGATATCATAAATGTACGGAGCATAACTAACACAATACAAGACTTCATGCCCGAATAGGACTGTATCAACCTGCTATCATAAATGTACGGAGCATAACTAACACAATACAAGACTTCATGCCCGAATAGGACTGTATCAACCTGCTATCATAAATGTACGGAGCATAACTAACACAATACAAGACTTCATGCCCGAATAGGACTGTATCAACCTGCTATCATAAATGTAATGGAGCATAACTAACACAATACAAGACTTCATGCCCGAATAGGACTGTATCAACCTGATATCATAAATGTAATGGAGCATAACTAACACAATACAAGACTTCATGCCCGAATAGGACTGTATCAACCTGATATCATAAATGTAATGGAGCATAACTAACACAATACAAGACTTCATGCCCGAATAGGACTGTATCAACCTGATATCATAAATGTAATGGAGCATAACTAACACAATACAAGACTTCATGCCCGAATAGGACTGTATCAACCTGATATCATAAATGTAATGGAGCATAACTAACACAATACAAGACTTCATGCCCGAATAGGACTGTATCAACCTGATATCATAAATGTAACGGAGCATAACTAACACAATACAAGACTTCATGCCCGAATAGGACTGTATCAACCTGCTATCATAAATGTACGGAGCATAACTAACACAATACAAGACTTCATGCCCGAATAGGACTGTATCAACCTGCTATCATAAATGTACGGAGCATAACTAACACAATACAAGACTTCATGCCCGAATAGGACTGTATCAACCTGCTATCATAAATGTACGGAGCATAACTAACACAATACAAGACTTCATGCCCGAATAGGACTGTATCAACCTGATATCATAAATGTAATGGAGCATAACTAACACAATACAAGACTTCATGCCCGAATAGGACTGTATCAACCTGATATCATAAATGTACGGAGCATAACTAACACAATACAAGACTTCATGCCCGAATAGGACTGTATCAACCTGATATCATAAATGTACGGAGCATAACTAACACAATACAAGACTTCATGCCCGAATAGGACTGTATCAACCTGATATCATAAATGTACGGAGCATAACTAACACAATACAAGACTTCATGCCCGAATAGGACTGTATCAACCTGATATCATAAATGTATGGAGCATAACTAACACAATACAAGACTTCATGCCCGAATAGGACTGTATCAACCTGATAACATAAATGTACGGAGCATAACTAACACAATGCAAGACTTCATGCCCGAATAGGACTGTATCAACCTGATATCATAAATGTAATGGAGCATAACTAACACAATACAAGACTTCATGCCCGAATAGGACTGTATCAACCTGATATCATAAATGTACGGAGCATAACTAACACAATACAAGACTTCATGCCCGAATAGGACTGTATCAACCTGATATCATAAATGTAATGGAGCATAACTAACACAATACAAGACTTCATGCCCGAATAGGACTGTATCAACCTGATATCATAAATATGGAGCATAACTAACACATTTCAAGTCTTCATGCCCGAATACCACTGTATCAACCTGATATCATAAATGTAATGGAGCATAACTAACACAATACAAGACTTCATGCCCGAATAGGACTGTATCAACCTGATATCATAAATGTACGGAGCATAACTAACACAATACAAGACTTCATGCCCGAATAGGACTGTATCAACCTGATATCATAAATGTACGGAGCATAACTAACACAATACAAGACTTCATGCCCGAATAGGACTGTATCAACCTGATATCATAAATGTAATGGAGCATAACTAACACAATACAAGACTTCATGCCCGAATAGGACTGTATCAACCTGATATCATAAATGTATGGAGCATAACTAACACAATACAAGACTTCATGCCCGAATAGGACTGTATCAACCTGATATCATAAATGTACGGAGCATAACTAACACAATACAAGACTTCGTGCCCGAATAGGACTGTATCAACCTGATATCATAAATGTAATGGAGCATAACTAACACAATACAAGACTTCATGCCCGAATAGGACTGTATCAACCTGATATCATAAATGTACGGAGCATAACTAACACAATACAAGACTTCATGACCGAATAGGACTGTATCAACCTGATAACATAAATGTAATGGAGCATAACTAACACAATACAAGACTTCATGCCCGAATAGGACTGTATCAACCTGATATCATAAATGTAATGAGCATAGCTAACACAATACAAGACTTCATGCCGAATAGGACTGTATCAACCTGATATCATAAATGTACGGAGCATAACTAACACAATACAAGACTTCATGCCCGAATAGGACTGTATCAACCTGATAACATAAATGTACGGAGCATAACTAACACAATACAAGACTTCATGCCCGAATAGGACTGTATCAACCTGATATCATAAATGTAATGGAGCATAACTAACACAATACAAGACTTCATGCCCGAATAGGACTGTATCCACCTGATATCATAAATGTACGGAGCATAACTAACACAATACAAGACTTCATGCCCGAATAGGACTGTATCAACCTGATATCATAAATGTACGGAGCATAACTAACACAATACAAGACTTCATGCCCGAATAGGACTGTATCAACCTGATATCATAAATGTACGGAGCATAACTAACACAATACAAGACTTCATGCCCAAATAGGACTGTATCAACCTGCTATAGCAGTATTAACTGAAACCTGGCTCAAACCACAACACCATAATAATGAAATGACACCTCCAGGCTATAGTATTAATTACACCTCCAGGCTATAGTATTAATTACACCTCCAGGCTATAGTATTAATTACACCTCCAGGCTATAGTATTAATTACACCTCCAGGCTATAGTATTAATTACACCTCCAGGCTATAGTATTATATGGGAAGATAGGCTAGAAAAGAAACTAGGGGGCACTGCAATACTATTTCAAAGTCCCCCCACCCTAGAACAAATAGACTGCAACACCCACAACGTTAAAGGCATAGAACTAATCATTGCTAAACTAAAACTTAACAACAACAAAAATATAATTGTTGCAGGGGGCTACATCCCACCAGGTAATAATATCCCTATCATGGAGAGCTTGCTAAGTTGGATCTCTACCACCTTACCACAGGAATCCATACTACTAGGAGACTTTAATATTGACTGGACAACCTGTTCCAGCCAAAATCCAACTGCCCACATCAACCTACATGGATTCACCCAAGTAATATCCACTCCAACCAGAACCGACAAAGCTTCCAAATGTGAATCCATCCTCGACTGGATTCTGCTATCCAACCCAACTCTAGCACAACAATCTGGATGCCTGCCTGATAGTATAAGTGACCACCTACCAACCTACTTAATTAGGACTAGACCACATAACATCAGCCAACCCATCCTCAGAGTCATCCGCAGTAAAAAGAACTTTGTACCCACCAACTTCATTAATGCACTAAAATGTACCAATTTGAACACCCTAAAACTACTACCTCTAGATGAAGCCGTACAATACTTCAACTCTACATTCTTAGATATCCTAAACCTTCATGCTCCCACCCATACCATAAGACTAAAAATAAACTATGCCATATGGCTAACCAAAGATACTAAAACCACCATGAAAGAAAGGGATAAAGCCTGGATCCAGCTTCAAAAAAACAAAACTGCTAATACAAAGAAAATCTACCTTGAACTCCGCAACAAAGCAAAGAGACAGGTTAGACTGGATAAAATTAACTACTATAAAACCATGCAAGAAAAACATGCCCATAACCCAAAAAAATTCTGGGCCACTTTAAACAGTATAATGCACGCAGGAAAGACCCCCACCCCAACCCCAGTACTACCAAATAACCACAGCAGCATTCCCACTCAATTCGACAAATTCTTTACCGAAACAGTTCAAACCCTTGCTAAGGCTCAAAATAGCACTGATAGCCCCACAATAGTAAACCCCCTCCACCCCCAAATAAAAGCCTAAATAACAACACCTCTAACTTTTTCCTACAACCAGTACCCACCAAAGTAATTTCTCGACTTCTAAACAAATGTAAACCCACCACACTAGCAGCTGATAAACTACCAGCAGGTTTCCTACAAATAGCAGTACAGGCAATAGCTTACCCAGTGTCCATACTCATAAATAGATCAATTGCAGAAAGTAAGGTTCCCACCCTGTGGAAAACATCTCACATTATTCCACTACACAAAGGAAGTAACTCCTTAGAACCCACCAACTATTGACCTCTAGCAATCCTATCACCTCTATCCAAAATATTAGAAAGAGTTGTGCACTCCCAAATACTCCAGTATCTCCTTCAAAATAATTTACTTTCCAGAACCCAGCACGGCTTTACACCCTCCCATAGCAACACTACAGCACTATTATCTTTCTCCAGTACAGTCAACAGCTATAGAAATAAGGGACTATTTGTGTCTTCCATATTCGTAGACCTGTCAAAAGCATTTGTCATGGTTAACCACAGCCTTCTTCTCAAAACGCTGTCACACCTAGACTTATGCTCCTCCTTCATAGATTAGTTCACAAGCTACTTATCAGAACAGCAACAAGCTGTCCTCTGGCAAGGCCAATTGTCCCCCCTACTCCCAGTATGCATAAGAGTGCCACAAGGGTCTATCCAAGGCCCAATGCACTTTCACTATTTACCAATCACATCTTCTCTTCCTCAGTCAATGCCACTGTAGTACAATATGCAGACGACACAACCCTTGTTCTCCTCTTCCTCAGTCAGTGCCACTGTAGTACAATATGCAGACGACACAACCCTTGTTTGTGCCGCCCCCAACTTAAAAGAGCTACAAACCTTGACCCAGAACAATTTTACTCTAGCTGAAACCTGGTTCACTAACATTAAACTGATTCTTAATCCCAAAAAAACTAATATATTGGTTTTTAGCCACAGTCGATCCCCTCCACTAAACAATGATTTCACCATCAAGTCAAAGGACAACATCCAAATCACCCCCACTTCTCACAAAAAGCTATTAGGTGTCAAAATCAACAATAATCTAAAATTTGATACCCACATAGCCCAAACCATCAAAAAAGTAATAAAAAATGAGGACTCCTCTATAGGAATAAGCAATATCTGACCAAGCAAACCAAAGCAACCATAGCGAGGACTCATCTCCTGTCCATCCTTCTCTACGCCTCCCCTGTCCTGACTAACCTACGCCAAACAGACCTAAAGAAAATAGAATCTTGTTACAACAAGATTGCCAATTTTGCAGCAGAAGCCTCATACAGACCCCACCATTGTCTTGCCTTAAAGCAACTCATATGGCTCAAGCTACCTCATCTACTGCTACTCAGCCAACTTTCAACAGCTCATAAACTCTATTATCTTCCTGAAAACACCCATGCCCTTCAGGGAATACTTTAGCCCCACATGCCCACAAGACCTTTAAGATCCAGTAGCCAGAATCTCATAAAGGTCATCAAACATAACAATGGCGCTGGAAAATCTCTATTCGCCTACACCATTGCTAGAACTTGGAACTCACTACCACGCCAGATAACCTCCACTGTATCTACCAGTCAATTTAAACATCTCCTGAAAACCCACTACATAGATAACTGGCTATGCCCATGCTTCCCCCCAGGATAGTTCCTATTACCAACGAGGCACAATACTATGCAGTAGGTTCCATAGCATACTACTGCAGAGTATTAATCTACATCCCAACAAAAATACACAACAGAATATAAAATATCAAAAATAAAGCTGTCCATTCCTTGCACAAAAACAATTATGTCATTCTTACTTGATAGCTACAACTCCTTAAGACAATACTACATAACTATGAGACGATTATAGGTGTTACTTTTAGAAACTTAATAACTCTTGCTTATAAATTGTTTGTGTTTTTTGTAACCTTTCTGTAAGTTTATATATTGATTATAACCGTTAACTTGAAATCCTTGCCTAAAATGTAAGGATTTTTTTTTTTATTTGTTTGTTTATTTTGCTTTGGAGCTTTTCTCCCTGGGCCTCCGCTGAAAATGGAACCGCATCCAGTCAGACTTTCCTGGTCAACAAATGTAAAATAAATCATCATCATCTTTCGGCTTTTCCCGTTAGGGGTCGCCACAGCGGATCATCTCTTTCCATTTCTTCCTATCTTCTGCATCTTGCTCTGTCACACTAACTGCCTGCATGTCCTCTCTCACCACGTCCATAAACCTTATCTTAGGCCTTCCTCTTTTCCTCTTACTTGGCAGCTCCATCCTTAGCATCTTTTTCCCAATATACCCATCATCCCTCCTCAGCACATGTCCAAACCAACGCAATCTCGTCTCTCTTGCTTTGTCTCCAAACTGTCCAACATGAGCTGACCCTCTAATATACTGATTCCTAATCCTATCCATCCTGGTCACACCGAGTGCAAATCTTAACATCTTTAACTCTGCCACATCCAGCTCTGACTCCCGCCTTTTTGTCAATGCCACTGTCTCTAACCCATATAACATAGCTGGTCTCACTACCCTTTTGTAGACCTTCCCTTTCACTCTTACTGGTACCCGTCTGTCACAAATCACTCCTGACACTCTTCTCCACCCATTCCACCCTGCCTGCACTCTCTTCTTCACCTCTCTTCCACATTCCCCATTACTCTGAACTGTTGATCCCAAGTACTTAAACTCGTCCACCTTTACCAACTCTACTCCCTGCATCCTCACCATTCCTCTACCCTCCCTCTCATTTACACACATATACTCTGTCTTAGCCCTGCTGACGTTCATTCCTCTGCTCTCTAGAGCATATCTCCACCTCCCCAGAGTCTCCTCAACCTGATTCCTACTCTCACTACAGATCACAATGTCATCTGCAAACATCATAGTCCATGGGGCCTCCTGTCTGATCTCATCTGTCAACCTGTCCATCACCACTGCAAATAAGAAAGGACTCAGAGCTGATCCTTGATGTAATCCCACCTCCACCTTAAACGGATCTGTCACTCCCACTGCAGTCCTCACCACTGTCACACTACCCTCGTACATATCCTGTACCACTGTTACATACTTCTCTGCCACTCCCGACTTCCTCATACAATACCACAACTCTTCTCTAGGCACCCTGTCATATGCTTTCTCCAAGTCTATAAAGACACAATGCAACTCCTTCTGACCTTCTCTGTATTTCTCCAATAACACTCTCAGAGCAAACATTGCATCTGTAGTGCTCTTGCCTGGCATGAAACCATACTGCTGATCACTAATCATCACCTCCCTTCTTAACCTAGCTTCTACTACTCTTTCCCATAACTTCAAGCTGTGACTGATCAATTTTATCCCTCTGTAGTGACTGCAGCTCTGCACATATCCCTTATTCTTAAAGATAGGTACCAACACACTTTTTCTCCACTCCTCAGGCATCCTCTGACTTTCCAAAATTTCATTAAACAATCTAGTTAAAAATTCCACTGCCATTTCTCCTAAGCACCTCCATGCAAATGTAAAATAAATAAATAAATAAAAATAACCTCTTAGAGCAAGACATCTGGACAAGGTCATGAATAAAAGTGGGACAAAGGCCCAATGATATGTACATGTTTTAAATATTGCTCTTACAAACTGAGAAAGTTGGTAGAATAACATGTTTTGCATTAGCAGGAATTGTCTGAAGGTTATGAAGTCTGAAACACAAATGTCTGTCATTATTTTCTAACTTCAGTCTTTAATTGTTTGCCACTAACTTGCCAGAAAAAACACTTTTATGTAAACTGGACAAAAATTAGACAAACATCTGGATAATCTGCAAAAAAATGTACAGTTGAGAGGTATGGACCAGGATATGACTTTTCAGGTAAAAAGAGTACCACACGAGCAGGACATCCCCAGCTTGTATATCACCAAGGGGCTGGACTGTTTGCACAGCTTCATCAGTCAATCGGCTGTAGCCACACCTCTCAACTGGCCGGATTGGGCAAGAATGTCTATAGTGTGGCTCATAATATTGGTCTGTGCATCATATATCTTGTATTTCTCTGGTAAATCACTGCGATGATCTGAGGATTTCTTTCAGTAGGTAATGACACAATACATGTATGTCAGAAAATGCCTGCTAAAACAGACCCTGTAACTCTAACAACTTCCTTTTTACTTTTGAGAGGTATGGCTGTAGCACACAAAACCCCCGACCAGAGTACAACTATCTCTGGAATGGAGTCCCACTCTTACTATAGAAGGTCACACTAGGCATGCTCCTACACTTAGAGAATTACAGCCCATGTCGGAACCCACATCAGACTATATAACTGTATTGTGCATATATGTCTTTGCATGCAGACAGCTATGTACACATTGTCTCTACACACACCTATCAGACAGGCTTGCCCTCAGCTAGCTGTAGGTGGCCAATATGTGATATAACTGCATCTGTTGCATGTGATACACAGACATATATATATATATATATATATATATATATATATATATATATATGGGCAACATATAACAATATGCCAAGCATACACACATAGATATGGGGAAGAGAGAGACAGTGATAGAGAAAGAGAGATACACACAGGAGGACACACACAGAAAGTGAGTCATACACAGGGATACCCTGAATGGCATAGAGTGATGCCCTACTGTGGACAGTGACATACCGGTTGTAACCAGTTGCACGTGCCAGCATGAAGGTGAGCTCCATTGTGTAATAGTACTGAACTGGGGGTTGTAATATCACATCACCTGCCTTTGTGTGTGTGTGTGTGTGTGTGTGTGTGTGTGTGTGTGTGTGTGTGTGTGTGTGTGTGTCTGTAGGTTTAAATATTAAGAGGCCTTTCCTACTCAGTACACTTCCCATTGCCCTACTTTACAGGATCTGCTGATGTCATTCACCTTAGAAGTACCTTTGGACACTTGTCAGCCCGATAAGCTGCATCTATATTACATAATCGAACTTTTAAAAGTTTGAATGTCAAATGGTCGACACCATATGATCAAACTTTTAAAGTTCGAAAATGTAATAAAAAAAATAAACCAAAGAAAAAAACAACCTGAATGGTTTAAGCAGGGGAGCAAGCCCCCCTGCATCCCACACCCCACTCTTTAAATATACCAACTCCGAGATCACATCACAGAGCAAAAAAGGGAAATCTTCCCATTCTGCACTGTACGGAGATCTCTGTTGAAACATCTGAACTTTTAAAAGTTTGATCATATGGTGTTGACCTTATGACATTCGAACCTTTAAGAGTTTGACAACGTGATATAGACACCTATAAGCTCTGTGGAGCGTGAGATAATTGGGTAACACTATAGTACAAATAACTAGATAGTTAGGGGTGCTAATCTCAGTCTTGGTGTTTGTGTGTGTGTGTGTGTGTGTGTGTGTGTGTGTGTGTGTGTGTGTATATATGTGTGTGTGTGTGTGTGTGTGTGTGTGTGTGTGTGTGTGTGTGTGTGTGTGTGTGTGTGTGTGTGTTTGTAGGTGAAACAGTTTTAGGCCATTCCCACCAGTACACTTCCCAGTGCCCTACTTTACAGTCCTGCTGATGTCATTCCCCTTAAAAGTACCTTTGGACAACCCTCAGCCCTATAAGGAACATGGCATGTGCAATAACTACGTAACCATATAGTACAAATAACTAGACAAGTAGGGGCTCTATTCTCAGTTCCAGCAAATGTGTGTAAATGTGTTTGTAAATGTGTATGTTTGTAGGATTAAGTATTTTGAGGACTTTCCCACCCAGTACATGTCCCAGTGCCCTACTTTAGCAGTCCTGCTGATGTCATTCCCCTTAGAAGTACCTTTGGACAACCCTATAAGCTCCATGGTGTGTGCAATAACTACGTAACCATATAGTACAAATAACTAGATAGGCAGGGGTTCTATTCTTAGTTCTGACAAGTGTGTGTGTGTGTGTGTGTGTGTGTGTGTGTGTGTGTGTGTGTGTGTGTGTGTGTGTGTAAAAGTGTTTGTAAGTGTGTATGTTTGTAGAATAAAATATTTTGAGGACTTTCTCACCCAGTACACTTTCCAGTGCCTTACTTTAGCAGTCCTGCTGATGTCATTCCCCTTAGAAGTACCTTTGGAAAGCCCTCAGCCCTATAAGCTCCTTGGTGCATGCAATAACTACGTAACCATTTAGTACAAATAACTTAATAAGCAGGGGTTCTATTCTCAGTTCCGGCAAATGTGTGTGTGTGTGTGTGTGTGTGTGTGTGTGTGTGTGTGTGTGTGTGTGTGTGTGTGTGTGTGTGTGTAAAAGTATTTGTAAGTGCATATGTTTGTAGGATAAAGGATTTTGAGAACTTCACCACCATAACACTTCCCAGTGCCCTACTTTAGCAGTTTTGCTGATGTCATTCCCCTAAGAAGTACCTCTGGACAGCTTTCAGCCCTGTAAGCTCTGTGACGTGCAAAAACTACATAGGTTCATAGGTTCATAGGTTCATAGGTTCATAGGTTCATACTAGGCTATCTGCCCAAGGGCATTTATAAGCCTAGCCCATAGTTATTTGGCTTTCGCCACCCCTTTAGTTTGAATAAAACTATGCCTATCATTTTGCTGTGCCTCTGTCAAGCAGTGACACTGAAGTAATCCCTGGGGTATATCTGCGATCCCCCATCCATTGGTCAAGATTCCTCTTGAACAAGGCCAGCGAGGTGCTCTGCCTCACATGTACCGGGATTTTGTTCCACAGCATAGGGAGTCTCTGGGTGATGAATCTGTCCCTCCAGCATGTTCTATTAATAACCGTGTCAAGGTTTAAGTCTCCGCCCTTGTGGTTCTGAGGGATCTAGATTTTTGAGGTGAAGCATATTCATCAAATCAGGGTTTGACATGGCCTTATATGTCAGGCACAGGTCACCTCTGAGCAAGCGGTATGAGACTGAATAGAGCTGGAGTTCTTTCAGTCGGGCAGCATAAGACATATTTTTGAGACCCTTTATCCTTTTGGTGAGGAACTTTTGGGGCCTTTCCAGCTGCTGCAGGTGTCTGGTCAGATACATTCGAATGGGGCATTGTACTCAATCATAGGTCTAATGAGTGATGAGTACAGGGGCGATGACCTCCCTTGATCTAGATGTGAATCCCTTCATGATCAGGTGGGCAATGTAGAAGGTTTTCCTAACTACTTTAGCAACATGAGTGTCAAACGAAAGGCTACTGTCAACCTGGATCCCCAGATCCCTGATGACTTCTTCTGTGCTCAGTGGATTGCCACCTATATGGTAGCTAGGGGTAACCTTGTTTTTCCCGAAGGGTATGACTATGCATTTCTTGGCATTTAACTTTAGGCCATGGCTCTGGCACCAGTTATCCGTTTCTGTGAGGCCTTTCTGAAGGATATCTGTGTCAGATGTGTTTTTGACTATGGCGCCCAGTTTGCAGTCACCTGCAAACTTTGTCAGCCATAACCCTCCTGTGTTTGCTTGTACTTCAGAAAAGTAGATGCCGAACAAGAGTGGACCCAGGACTGAGCCCTGTGGGACACCACCACCACTTGTGACAGGCTTTGAGTCTGACATGGCTCCAGCAACTCTGACCCTGTGGGTTCTGTCACTTAGCCAGTTTGCAACCCATCTTGTGATGTATGGGTTTACATTCAAGCTGATGAGTTTTTTGATGATACCTGAGTGGGGTATTGTGTCGAAGGCCTTTGCCAGGTCAAGGTAGGCTGTATGGACTGCCTTTCCCTCATCAATGGCCTTGGTGACTGTCTCGAAAAAGTCAACCAAGTTTAAAAGCATGATCTGCCTTTGACAAAGCCAAACTGGGTTGGATCCAAAGTCTGCAAGTTCCCTATGTCTTTATTTATGAGTTCCATTATGATCCTCTCCATGGCTTTGCAGATAAGGCTTGTCAAGCTAATGGGACGGTAATTTCCAGGGTCGGTGGAGGCACCGCCTTGTGAAGTGGGACCACAGTCGCCGCGCCACTCCTTGGGTACGTATCCTGAGGTGAGGCTAAGATTAAACAGCTGTCCTAACTGCGGGTTTAATTCCTCATTGAGTTCATGGAGCACACAGCCGGGGACACCATCCGGTCCCATGGATGCTGTGTTTTGCTTTGGAGAGAGCAGTTCTCACCTGGGCGTTGGAGATGTTTGGGGGCTACAATCCTCTGGTATAGATATCTCTCCTTTTGGGGAGAGGGGAGAAGTTTGCACTGAACCTGTCAGCCAGTATGTTGGCAATGTGTGTAGGTTCAGTAATCTTCACATCATTTTGAACTAATTCTGAGCATATCTGGGAGTTTTCTCCTAGGTTTCTAACATAGCTAAAGAAGGCCTTATGATTGTCTTTGAATCCTTGGCGATTTTTCTCTCAAAATTTGCCTTGGATGATTTTATGAGAGCTCTTAGTTTTTTACTTATAATGATCAAAGGTGTCTTACCTTTCAAGGATTTTGCTCTATCTTGTAGTAGCTTCCTCCTTTTGTTGTAGAGCTTGTTTATGGCTGGGGTCCACCAGACTGGACGCTTGCCTTTGGTACAAAGAGTCTTAGTTTTGTTTGGGATTGCCTGATCCATGCAGTCCTGTAGGTGCTGGTAGAAGGAATTTGTAAGTGATTCAGCGGTTTGAGTAATGTTTAGCACTGGCTCAGGGGCCTTAAAGGAGACCACACTAGTTTTAGAAGTGTGAAGTCGGCTTTTGAGAAGTTTTTCACTGTGGTCTTTTTGTTTCAGGTGGGGCGGATGAGGACCTCCAGCGAGATTAGTTTATGATCTGATCTCACCAGTGAGGGGTATACTTCGGTGTTGAACATTGTGATCCCATGTTCGTGATGATGAGATCAAGTATGTTTTCTCCTCTTGTGGGGATGGTGACTAGTTGTTCCATGGCATTTGAGTTTATGAACTCCAGGAACCTTTGGGCTAGAGTGTTTGGGCTTGAGTAGTGTTCCCAGTCTATATTAGGGTAGTTGAAGTCACCTAGTATGATGGTGTTTGGAGATACATTTATCCCTCCATTGTTTTCAGGAAGGCCATGTGAGGTTCCTGAGTTTGAGAGGGTGGCCTGTAACATGCTACAAATTGCAGAGCAGTCTTGCCTATGGTTAATTGCACCTGGATGGTCTCCGATGCATCGTGCGTTGCCACCAACCTTGAGGTGTGGGTGTCCTTTATGAATATGGACACCCCCCCTCCTTTCTTGGTGTTGTCCGGATTTTGGGGCCGGAACGCATGATATGAGGTGAAACCTGCTAGTGCTAGGGTGCTCTCAGGAGCCTTGAACCAGGTTTCTGTCACAGCACAGACATCGATGTTCTCCATACTGAGAAGGGCCTCGAATGTGTGCATCTTGAGATTGAGACTTCTGGCATTGAGCAGCATTACCCTTAGTTTTTTTACTTTTTTGTGTTCTAGGGTGGTAGGTTTAGAATTTGAGCCTTGCCTAAAAAAGGTACTATGGGGGTGGCAAGAGCCTTTGCCAATATCCGGAAGCCTAGGGGTGACAGGTGCAAGCCGTCCCTTGCGAAGCAGCGTGGCTTGTCCAGCATGTCATCCCAGGCAGACAGACATTGGATCCCCTTTGAATGACACCAGAATTTAAGCCAATTATTAAAGTTGATCATCTTATCACTGTATTGTGGCATCATTCTAGGTGAAGGTAGGATACTGCTCAAGGTCAGGGTCATACCTGCCTGGGCTACATAATCAGAGAGCTCCTCAATGTCTCTTTTCATGTAGTCCAAGGAGGTACGTCTCAGGTCGTTGACACCAGCGTGGACAATGACTGAGTCGTACTTGTACCTGCTGTTGAGAGACCTGAGTGCTTGTGTTATGTGGCGGATTCTAGCGCCCGACAGGCAGCTTACTGTGACCTTCTCCTTACTCAGTCTGGTGAGCGGGACGTCAGTGTGTCTGACTATGGAGTCACCTATGACAAGTATGTTTGGTGTTGTATTTGGCCTTAAGGGCAGTGACTGCTTTGCACACTGATTTTGTTGTATATGTGTTGTTTGTGTGGTGTATTGAGTTTGCAGTTGCTTGGGTGTCTGCTTTGGAGGCCTCCGAGTATGTCTTAGTGTGTTTATGTGTTTGATTCAGTGGTGTGGTTGAGTTATGTGAGACTGGTATTGTGGTGTGTGTAGTTGCCTTCTCCTCCTGCCTGGTCTTGCCAGTCCTGAGTTGAGAGAGCTCAGCCTCCAGTCTGGCTAAATAGCTGCATCAATCACAAGTGTTAGTGTTACATGGGAGGAGGAGATGGTTGTCCGTGTACATGAGGCAATTGTAACATTGTCTCAGAATTCCCAGATTCACCAAATGGGCAGGAGAGGACGCCAGCATCTGACCCTTCGACATGCTAGAAAGAATTATGAGTTGGTATGAGACAGAAAAGTAGTGGGCTTAGCAGGGAAGTGGGCACTCCTGGGGGGTTTTGCTAGTGAGAGATTTGTATAATATAGGAGCGCTTGACCTGCAAAGAGAATGCTTATAAGACAAGGGATATGCTTATAAGACAAGTGCTGAGCTTTTTGAGAAGAAAAAGCTATTTGGAACAAGTGCTGCACTTTTTAGTGTAGGTGTAAACTGTTTAGGTTCCTAACAGAGCAGTTCTAAGGGAAAAATTGAAGAACAGACTTTCTGGAGCCAGAAAGAGTTTAACCTTGTTTAACCGGCGCTGCCCGATGCTGCTCTAGTGGCAACTCCGCTAAAGCACGTTAAAGCGTGCTTGATAGCAGGGGCTAGAAAGAAGCAGGAATAGACCCAAAGGGAAAATAAAACTACAGTTTCAAGTCAGTAACCACCTCTACGGGGGCAGGGAAGCTGCTCAATGTTAGTCACTGCCACTGATGAACAGAGAGACCCTCCTTCAGCCCAAGCAAAAAATGGCCTCACAGAAACTTTCAAACAGTTCAGGAACAGCAAGCCTGTAACTGAACTTTTTTAACTCTCAGAAAAGTGGGAAAAAAGCAAGATTTTTTTTTGTTTTTGTTTTTTACAGAGATAGCAGAGGTTCACAAGTAATATCAAGTTATAACAGTGCAGTAAATGACCCCACACAAGAGTGCTAGGTCAAGGACAGAAAATATGCAAGTTTTAAGAAAAAAACGATTTAAAATTAAGTGCAGGAAATTCAGCAAACAGCTTTTGGTTGTGCTCTAAATACAGCTACTAATACAGAAATCAAGTTTAACAAGCCAGAAAATGCTCAAGCTAGGCAGCTATGCAGAAAAACTTAGCAAATAAACAGAGAAAAATACTTAAAATCTCAAAAGTGGCTCCTTCTTCTCTCAGCGTTTTTCCTCTTGGAGGGTGCTTCACCAACAGCCAACAAGCCTGAAAAGACGCTCAAACCACGAGGCAACTAGGTTTTAAGAGAGGAAGATGAAGGAGTTATGGAAATGACCCCTAGTGGCCAATAAAACTACAGTTTCAAGTCAGTAACCACCTCTACGGGGGCAGGGAAGCTGCTCAATCTTAGTCACTGCCACTGATGAACAGAGAGACCCTCCTTCAGCCCAAGCAAAATGGCCTCACAGAAACTTTCAAACAGTTCAGGAACAGCAAGCCTGTAACTGAACTTTTTAACTCTCAGAAAAGTGGGAAAAAGCAAGATTTTTTTTGTTTTGTTTTTACAGAGATAGCAGAGGTTCACAAGTAATATCAAGTTATAACAGTGCAGTAAATGACCCCACACAAGAGTGCTAGGTCAAGGACAGAAAATATGCAATTTTTAAGAAAAAAACGATTTAAAATTAAGTGCAAACAGGAAATTCAGCAAACAGCTTTTGGTTGTGCTCTAAATACAGGTACTAATACAGAAATCAAGTTTAACAAGCCAGAAAATGCTCAAGCTAGGCAGCTATGCAGAAAAACTTAGCAAATAAACAGAGAAAAAATACTTAAAATCTCAAAGTGGCTCCTTCTTCTCTCAGCATTTCTTCCTCTTGGAGGGTGCTTCACCAACAGCCAACAAGCCTGAAAAGACGCTCAAACCACGAGGCAACTAGGTTTTAAGAGAGGAAGATGAAGGAGTTATGGAAATGACCCCTAGTGGCCAATAAAACTACAGTTTCAAGTCAGTAACCACCTCTACGGGGGGGGGCAGGGAAGCTGCTCAATGTTAGTCACTGCCACTGATGAACAGAGAGACCCTCCTTCAGCCCAAGCAAAAATGGCCTCACAGAAACTTTCAAACAGTTCAGGAACAGCAAGCCTGTAACTGAACTTTAACTCTCAGAAAAGTGGGAAAAAGCAAGATTTTTTTTTTTTGTTTTTGTTTTTTACAGAGATAGCAGAGGTTCACAAGTAATATCAAGTTATAACAGTGCAGTAAATGACCCCACACAAGAGTGCTAGGTCAAGGACAGAAAATATGCAAGTTTTAAGAAAAAACAATTTAAAATTAAGTGCAAACAGGAAATTCAGCAAACAGCTTTTGGTTGTGCTCTAAATACAGCTACTAATACAGAAATCAAGTTTAACAAGCCAGAAAATGCTCAAGCTAGGCAGCTATGCAGAAACCATCTAGTACAAATAACTGGATTAGCAAAGGTTCTTTCCTCAGTTCCGGCAAGTGTGTGTGTGTGTGTGTGTGTGTGTGTGTGTGTGTGTGTGTGTGTGTATGTGTAAAAGTGTTTGTAAGTGTGTACATTTGTAGGATAAAGTATTTTGAGGACTTTCCCACCCACAACACTTCCCAGTGCCCTACTTTAGCATTCCTGCTGATGTCATTCCCCTTAGAAGTACCTTTGGATGGGTCTACTTCACGTTGTCGTAAGCTGACAATATTGAGTCTGATATTGTCGGCACGACAATATCGAAAGTGAAGAACATCATGCAAGTAAACAGAAATCTCCGTAAGGGGAGATTTCTGTTTACCTCAATTTAGTGTGTTCTCGGAGTTGGTATATTTAAGTAGGGGGGTTTGGGGGGGTGCAGGGGTGCTTTCCCCCCTGCCTATGCTATTTAGTTTTTTTATTTGTTTTTTTTACGTTATTCGATGTTTTACTTTATCGATCAATAAAGTTCGACCTTTATTGATTCGATTAAGTAAACTTTCGATAATGTGATATAGATGCCCTTTGGACAGCCCTCAGTACTATAAGCTCTGTGGTCTGTGCAATAACTACATAACAGTATAGTACTAATAACTAGATAGGTAGGGGCTTTACTCTCAGTTCTGGCAAATGTATGTGTGTGTGCATGTTTGTATTTTAAAGTATTTTGATGCCCTTCCTACCCAGTACATTTCCCATTGCCATACTTTACAAGGGCTGTTGATCTAATCCACCTTAGCAGTACCTTGGGACACTGTTAAATCCTATAAGCTTCGTGGCACATGTGATAACTGCATAACACTGTAATACACATAACTAGGTAGGTAGGGGTTCTAAACTCAATACTGGCAAGTGTGTGTGTTTGGGTGAGAATCATATCCTCTGGGGGTGTGGGCTATACCATTTTGAGGCATGTACCACCCACTACACTTCCCCTTGGCCTACTTTACAAGGTCTGTTGATGTCAATCACCTTAGAAGTACCTGTATACACTCTTCACCCCTCTAAGCTCTGTGGCATGTGCAATAACTGCGTAATACTATAGTATAAACAATTTGATAGGTACGGGTTCTAATCTCAATGCTGTCAACTATAGTAATGTGTATGAAGCATATCCCCTTTGGCGGTTGTGTGTGTAGGTTATACCATTTTAAGGCCTGTTGACCTCCTACCCATGGCATTACTTTAAACAGCCTGTTAATGGCATCTGCCGCACAAGCACCATGTTAAACTATGCAGCCCATACCAGTCATCTGTACAGATGTATATGGAAAATCCAGATGTTTGCAACCTATATGCGGTCTGTGTCCCCTAACAGTGGGTATTTATGTGATATCATTGCCAAATATGTCACAGTTACCATAGTGATAGACATGCCAGCATCAGAAATCATACCTGACTGAAACATCATGCTGATACAAAGTCTGTTGCTCTATCACTTGTCCAGGTTTGTAGGAGCAATAGATGAGACCAGTCGCTATTTCTGGTGGTTTATCCCACCATCCATGAAGGCATTCCCAAGATTACATGTTGTAAGAGGTAGTAAGCTATGTCCCAGGCATATCATCTATGTGGACCATGTAATGTGTATGTAGCACTATAGTACATACAAGTAGATACATGGAGTTACTAATCTGTCTGTTGGCAACTGTGTTTGTGTTTCTGTATGCACATCCCCTGTGGCTGTCTTTAATGTGTGTATGTAATTGCTATACCATTTTGTGTGCCTCTTCCACCCTGTGAACTCCCTCATTGCCAACCTAGTTTCAGCCCATAAAGATGTCATCCATCATACAAGCAGTTACACAGTTTCTAACAGAAAGGCACTGTGGTGCATGCAATAGTCATATCACTGTGCATTGTACATAAATAGATGGGTAGGTCATCTACTCTGAGAAGTGTTAACTCTATGTGCATGTGTGTTTCAATACATGTACCCATGCAGCAGTGTGTGTGTGTGTGTGTGTGTGTGTGTGTGTGTGTGTGTGTGTGTGTGTGTGTGTGTGTGTGTGTGTCTGTGTGTGTCAGATGGCTCTACTATGTTAAGAGACTTTGAACCCACCATTGGCAATCCTAACAGCCCCTGCAATTGTCATCCACTTGAATAGTAGTGCCAGACACTGCAACACTACATTACCTCTGTGGTATTTGTGTTATGTATCTAGCACTATCATTTGTAAAACTGGGGAGATAGGCGCTGTGCTCAGACCTTCAACAGCTGCCCCATGTACAGGACTATGACTCTGTGTGCACTACCAGTACAACAGGCCAGACATGCATATGAGTTAGCAGACACACATGCTGGTGATTATCAGGTTAGACTAACACTGGCTGACCTGTGTCAGGAATACATAACCCAAACCTGTCATACACAGTACCAGGCATACCCTCATCAACTGCATCAAGGTTGAGTGTATGGGAAAGAAGTAGTAGGGGCAACAGGTGCTGATAGGTGAATCTGTTGCAATTAAAGTAATGGCTAAGCTTGTGAGGGACATACTGCCAGCACTCAAGTAACCACCTCTGTATGTATGAGCCTGTGGTACTACAGAACACCCAGGTGACATGTATGAAGGCTAGCTGGCTGTGTCAAGGGTTATGCATGCAAGATCACACTGTCAGCCTGAATTTCCCCTCACACACTGTTGCATGCATACACACTTGGTAAACATGTACATATACAGCTGTACCTTGGCTATGAAACAGTCACTGTGTTTCCACTCCACCATACTCATTGTTGCTGCTGTCAGCAGGCCCATAGCCTGCAGACACACAGACACCTGGAATTCAAACAGAATGCAGTATGTGAGACTACAGTCAGTCAGCAGTACTAACAGCAATAATGCATCAAGGCTAAAAAGGTACATACACTTTGATGTGTGCCCATAACTATTTCCAGCAAACAGCACCTTACACAGCATTACATTACTACACTGTACTATATTCACCCTGTGCATCAGACCCATATTAGCATGTCCCTGCATCAATGGTATGGATAACAGGGATGTGGCACAAGTATCACATGCAAAGGGTGTGGTATTGCTTTGCCAGAGGCCTAGGCTGGGCCATATGGCTGACGTCATGTGTGTGTGTGTGTGTGTGTGTGTGTGTGTGTGTGTGTGTGTGTGTGTGTGTGTGTGTGTGTGTGTGTGTGTGTGTGTGTGCGTGCGTGTCTGGAGGGGTAGTTTTCAACTGGGCCATGCAGAGGAACTGTGTATATCTGTTGGTGTCCTGCCTGTGATAGAGATGTGTGAGTGTTTGCATGGACACAGTCAAGCCATGTGGTTGCCCTACACAGGGATATATTGGACAGCCATGGACTGTATATGGCAGGATATACAGTTCACCGTCTCCCGCCAGGACAGGAATTGGTTCCACCAGGATTCTCACTGGCACCACCAGGCCCAAAGCTAGATGCAGTACTACTCCACAATGGTGACTGCTGTTTGCTGGATCTGTATACCTGACGGGACCAGCCAGGACCACATGCCCATGGCCTGCTCCGGTGTGGTGTGGACAGCACCCTCCCCTCAGTAGTGCTGGTGGTACTGCCACTATGGGAGTGTGAATGTGCATGGCCACATGGGTTCTCAGCTGATCTTGTTGCTGACCTAAATCCACGGGGCCAATGTCCTACTCCCACCACATGCTCAAGCACAGACATTGCACAGTCAAGCAATGACAATGTCTCACCCCACTGTCTATCCATGACATTGGCAAAATTATGTATAGCATCACCAATGCCATGGAGGTCATCACGCATGGCAGGAAGTGCTACATTCATGACCCTGAGCATCTGTCTGGTGTCACGGTCAAGATATGCCTGTGACTCCATGATGGACCAAAACATGCATCTGGTGACACTCGCTGTGACACTTGCGACAGGGGCTTGATAGCCAGCAGTCCACCTTTGAGCACCCCTGTCCATCTGCCTGTGTGGGACCTTACCTGCTGTCTGGCTATGGCAAGCGTCTACACTCACACTTTCCATAGTAACCACACTAGCCTGTTCCATGCCAACACCCTCCAACTGTCCATTGTCTATGGCTGCTGGGGAGTGGGTATGTGTGGGCATACTGACTGTGTGTGGGGACATTGTGGGTGAAAGTGGGATATCAACCAATAGCACAGATTCAGTCCCTGACAACCCCACCTGTGCTTCACTATGACCATCATCATCATCAGAGTCTGCTAAGACACTGAAATCAGGTTGCGAGGGGGTGAGACACCAACCCCCATGTTCGCCTGTGAGAGGAAGACAACAAATGTAAATTAATACCCTGCAGTATAATGTTTGCTAATACACACACACACACACACACACACACACACACACACACACACACACACACACACACACACACACACACACACATTAATGTGCACACAGACACATACAGCTGATGTGGCACAAAGGCATTACACAAACCACACAGTCTCTGAATGATGACATGCATGACACACAATCAGACCACAACATACACACATCGGACAGGCCCTCAACAACATGCAGTGCAGCTATGTCCATTTAATGCTGCTACTCATATACCCCTCTGAGATGCGTGAGGAGTGGTAGTATGTAATGGACCTTCACCTAACACACACTGCACCTGTGTACACAATATGGATGTACCCCTGTATAGCACAATGGCAACATCTACAGAAACATACTTGCCAATATGTTACAGCTCCTGTGAATAGGCCCCTGTGATGACCACAGTGATGCACTGCAGTTAACCCCACCACAAGTGAACATGCACATATTGCAATATGGCTAAGAGTAACAGTTGTGCGCATGGAAAAATGCATGCCCTCAATGTACCTAGGGTATTGGTGAGCCACAACAAGACATTTCCATACTCACTGGCTTCAAGCTGCTGTTCCACAGCCAGACCAGAGGGGCCTATGCAGTTGTGGGGGAGAGGTATTGTCAACACACTCACATGTGGCATTGGTACAGAAAAAGGATGAATTTATGAACGTGTACAGTACAAGATCTGATACTACACAATTTGCTGTCATTCACAACAGATGTGCACTTGTGTGCATTACAAAACCCCACCCACAAATGCAGTTTGACCTGACATATGCTTCTAGATACTCCAAGGATGCCAGTAGGAATGATACAGTATAGAAGTGATATCCACTGGGGCCTTACCTGGACACTCCTCGCCTGTTGTCTGGCTGCCACCCACCTCCACAACAGAGGTGTGAATGGTTTCCTGGTGTGCGGTGGCTGCCCTAAGGTTGGTGAGGAACTCATCTGTAGGTGTCAGTGGGGCCTGCATAGCAGGACCCCCACCTGTGGCAGTACAGTCCCTGGCCACAGCTGCAGCCCTCTGCCATGCATGGTGAATAAGGTCAGTTGGCCTGTGTTTGACTTGCTCATAGGTCATTCCACAGGGTGGTGCATTCCTGCTGCTGCTACCTGCTCCTGCTGAACAGCACTGTGTGGTGCAGTCTTAAGGCATCTAGTATTGCTGCAGTCTCAGCTTCTGAAAAGGGTGGCAATCGCTGTCACGGAATTGCACCTGAAAGACATGAACAGAGGAATACATCACAGGACCTCATACATTGGGCAACATTATGTACAGATCCTGCACATCCACATCTTCTAGCCCTATCCACCACTAACAACCACATCACACCCCTGCCATCTATCAGCACAGTATGTGTGTGGGTAGTGTTACCATACTGGCATTACAGCATGCATTGCACTCCTGATCCTGATGTTTCATGTTCCCCCAATGAGGACCATTAATGTACATAATCCTCCATTCATCATGCACATCAGATGGCACATGCAGCAGCTAGGGACATCACAGAAGTTCCCTACCAAGCCATAGCAGTCCATCAGACATCTACCATACACCTATTGGCTATGAGGCCAACCCTCCACAAGGTATTATTCATACCCCTCAAGAGTTACCTCACTCTTGCATGCCAGGCAATCACACACTCCACATTGTTGGGACTACTGCATTAGTTCAGGTCATGCTCCACTCTATTAACACACACACACACACACACACACACACACACACACACACACACACACACACACACACACACTCCTGGTAAAGTCTGGCATAGCTTTGCTACCTATGGGCCCTTCAGCCCAGACTTTAAAGTAGTTCTAACTGCCACAATCCATCTCTTTAACAACTACTGTAAGGCCCTCAACAAAGGGTGACAAATCCTACTGTTTGATGAGCCTATTAGCAAAATGGTAAATGTGACCAAGACCAAGCCTATTGGAGTGAGCTATACAGTGTTACCAGGTGCATATGCAAGTACTCTAAGAGCTGACTTACTGCTATACAGCCCAGACACAATGACAAGGTGTAACGATATGTGATAATAACTAATGAAGGAACAAGAGAATACTCTATCAATGCAGTAATTATAGAGTTAAGACTCACAGGGATTCATTTCAGACAACATTGCTGGGCAGTCTGCAATACATACAGGAAACATGTAAAGTACTAGGTGCTTAGGGTGATAGCATGATACTAGGCTATTGGCCCGGATGTCCTCATAAGCCTAGCCCAGATTTTTCCCCATGTCCCTTCAAAGTCAGCACCTGTTTCCCCTGTCCAGCTGGGACATAGATGGAATCCCAGGGGTGTCTTTTCTGTTTCCCATGCAGACATCCAGCTTCTTCTTCAAGAGGGCTATAGACGTACTCTGCTAGACATGGGGAGGTAGTATATTTTACAGACAGTGTATTGTTTAGGACACAAATCTATCCCACCAACAAGTGCTATTCATGTCAAGAACAGCTAAAAACCACTCCAAAAGTAGCCAAAAAACGGACTCAGAGATACTGTTAAAGTATTTAATCCCACAACCAGATAAAATATTAAAAATATTAAAAATATATATCCAAAAGATAACACAGTCAAGCGCTTTCATCACCCAAGACTTCATCAGAACTGTGCAAATCAGCTGAAACACAAGCTTATATAGAAAAACACTCGCCAATTAACGCTAGTAATTAAATATTAAAGTCCTGCACCATACATTACATGTTCTCATTATCTACACAATATAAACGTTGAAAAGTTAAAAACATATAGGTAAGTTAAAAACAAGATTAAGAGCTGTAATCGTGTTTGACATAAAACAAGACATATGACATATACTTATATATCACAATTATAATTTAGTTGCCCTAAGCTTCAACTCAGGTTATTAGAGATGTTATCATTTATACCTGGGGCTACAGTGGCATTCAACCGTAGTTGCCATCTCATTTCAGCCCTGTCCAATCTGTTAGTCCAATCACCCCCCCTAACATCTCTACCAACCACCTCCAAAATGCCAAATAAAAAAAACTGTGGTCAAGGTTTACATTAATATGTCTGTATAGTGCATTATTTTCATCACATTTCTTTGTACTATACAGGTGCTCATAAATTCTTCTCCGGAACCTCCTTTCCATCTTGCCTACATAAAAATCATAACAACCCTGGCACACAGCAATGTAAACCATTCCACTAGTAATACAGGAGCCTGTAGCCAACCTCACCTCTAACCTGTTAGAACCTATTAATAAAGTGGGGGCTGTGATGATATATTTACAATAGTCACAAGCCTCGCATTTCATAGTTCCGTTAGCTATTTTAGTTTTGTTCTCTATGGGATGTTCTAGTAGTGTTTTCAAATTCCTATTTGTCCTATATGAAAAGTTTGGTCCTTCTCCTAAAATTGCCAAAAGTTCTTCATTACCTTTGAACAATATCCAGTTTTTCTTTAAGATTTCTCTAACTAAATCACAAGTTCCCCTATAAGTTAATACCATGAAATATGAAAAGTCCTGATGTTGTGAGTGGGGAACTTCTAACTTTTTATTCTGAGTGATCCCAAGTAATGGTTTATATCTTTTACCCCAGTCACCTATCACTTGGTCACAAATAGGTAGAACAAATTCCAATGGCTAACCCCTTGCTATGAACAAATTAACCAATGTACCCATCTCTACCTTTACTATTTCAAGATCAGAGCACATTCTGGCTGTACGAACCATCTGACCTTTCACTATGTTTCTTTTCACATAGTGAGGGTGACTACTCCGAAACTCCAGATAATCATTTGAAAAGTGGGTTTTCAGTAAACACAAGATTGAAAACTTTTTTTACTTATATCTTTCCAAAGACACACATCTAAATAGTCAATCTTTAAGTTGTCACTGTTGCCAGTAAACTTAAAATAGTTACATATACCATTCAAAAAATTAAAAAACTCAATGTGCTTGTCCCCTACCTTCCAGAGAATAAAAATGTTGTCCAGAAACCTAAGATACACAGTCCAAAAGTCCTTAAATGGAGTGCTGATAATATACTCACTTTCCCAATGGTACATAACTAAATTCGCAAACAATGGAGCACAACTAGTGCCCATTGCTACCCCATTGGTCTGACGGAAAAATTCACCACCAAAACTGAAAAAATGATTCACCAAAATGATTTCCATTAACAACATAATGAACTGTGTTATCCTTTGGATATATATTTTTAATATATTGAATATTTTATCTGGTTGTGGGATTAAATACTTTAACAGTATCTCTGAGTCTGGTTTTTGGCTACTTTTGGAGTGGGTTTTGGCTGTTCTTGGTGTTTTTTGACCATCCTATACACCATTGACTGTTCCTAGTGTTTATCGGTGTACCTTGTAGCCATTATTGATTTGGATTCTCTGTTCATTCACCAGCCATGTCGGAATGGAAGGAACTAGTTTGCCGTCCGTTTTCGAGGACAAATTTGAGTCTATGCCATTTCCATGTGGTTAGCAAGTTAATGCGGCTGACAGTAACATTATACAATTAATTTTAACCTTGACTAACAAGGTATCAGAACTGCAGGAAGCAGTTCAAAAACTACAACACCCAGTAACCTCTAGTTTGGAGGCAACGGGCAGATGTCAGCAATGAGAGATGGGTGAATCATCATCCTCTGCCAACAATAAGATGAATTGAGGAAATTTAACATTGGGTTCTGTTACTGTTGCTTATGGGGAAGCTGGTTCTTCTGTGGTTACACGTGGCTCGCAAGGGACTTCACAAACCAACAGCCATTTTAAGGACTGGTTCCAAAACGATTTTGGGCTTTTTAAAGTAAGCCCTGTCAATGATGATGATAACATGGATCAAAGGTTTGTCACACTTGAACAGAAATTAACTAAGGTACGCAACCTTCAATGTGACAACACCTATTTATCTGAATGTGTGGCTAAGCGTAGAGTACCTAAAGGGTTGCGTGTTTTTACATTTCTGAGTGGTATCAAAAAAGGACAGATTGAGTGTGACGAGTTACTGGAGATGTTTGACCGTCACAGAATGGAACTGAATGAATTTATTATGAAGGTCAATAACAAGAGAATCAACAAACTATTAACTGATATTGATAAAAACAATAATGCTATTTTAAATTATGTGAATTTCAGTATATTTTCAGCTAGATACAACAAAGTAGTTGACAAAGTGGAATATGAAGCGGGGGGTGACACTGAAAGGAAAAAGAGAAAATTGGTAAGGGATGAGTTTGAGTATTCCAACAGAACAGCGCACCCCCTACCCAAGGCATATACTGAGGTGGGTGATGACAACATGAACAGTCAAAGGGTTGAAAGCTCTAATACAAGATCTGTCCCTGCCCAATGGGAAGTAATTAGGGACAAGGTTTATAAATAAGAGTACCTCCCGTTAAAATGGTCAGAGAGATTACAACTATAGAAACAACAATAATGGTTTTTTTTTAGGACCGCCGGGAGGGGGCAAGGTGAACATGTACAGGAACCAACAGCAGTGGAGGAAGAACAGTTACCACTAGATACTAGTACTAGTGGCAACCCACTCGAGATAGCTGGAGATGAGATTATTAACTCATTTGGTGGTTTGCTTCTTTCATACCAGGGGTTTAACATTTTCAATTATGCTGGTATTGACATCAATAAAGATTTCTTTTCACTTTTGATGAAAGGGATAAAATTTGTACCTTCTAGAAAGGAAGATGTTAGTACCACCTTAACAGAGTTAAAACTCCATACTAGAAAAATGAATTTGAAATATATGTTTAGGGATAATCCTTTACTAGACAGAAGGGACTGATTAAGAAAGAAAAGCTGTTTTAACCCACCTTTACATCCCCTCATCGGTACTTTTGATAAGATATGTTCTCATAAGATACACAAATTATTGAACCAATATAGACCTAGACAATTTAACCTGATGAAGAAAGAAAATTACTTATTAAAAGAGTTAAGACGTAATCCTACTTTGAGTTTCATGAAGCCGGACAAGGGAGGTGGGATGGCTATAGTCAATATCAAAGACTATAATAACAACGTTTTTGGTATGTTACAAGATGAAAATAAGTACAAATGTGTTTCTAGAAATGAAATAAATGTCTTACAGGAAAAATCAAACTAGTACTAGAGGACTCACTGTTTCAGGGGGTAATAAATGAGGAGACATACCAATTTTTGAATATTGACCATCCAACCATTCCAGTAGTGTTTGGTATTCTGAAAATGCATAAAAATATTTATGACCCTCCCTACCAGCTCATCATCACTTGTCGGAATAGTATTATATACCCATTAGGCATTTTTGTTGACTGGGTGGTGAGGAAATCTTTAGCCCCTATTGGTCACACATTACTAGATTCTTGGGACTTTTTGGGTCGGATTCCGGAAGAATATTATAGTGAGGGTGCTAGTTTTTCAACCATTGACATTGTGGATCTATTCACCTCCATACCTCATGACATAGGATTGGAGTTTTTTCATGAGGTGTTAGTGGAAAAAAACAAGCAATTTGGGGAACACCTTGGTCAGTTTCATTATGTTGTTAATGGAAATCATTTTGGTGAATATTTTTTTCAGTTTTGGTGGTGAATTTTTCTGCCAGACCAACGGGCTAGCAATGGGCACTAGTTATGCTCCATTGTTTGCGAATTTAGTTATGTAACGTTGGGAAAGTGAGTATGTTATCAACAGTCCATTTAAGGAATTTTGGACTGTCTATCTTAGGTTTCTGGATGACATTTTTATTCTCTGGAAGGTAGGGACAAGCACATTGAGTTTCTTAATTTTTTGAATGGTATATGCAACTATTTTAAGTTTAATGGCAACTGTGACAACTTAAAGATGAACTATTTGGATATGTGCCTTTGGAAAGATATAAGTAAAAAACATTTTTAATCTTGTGTTTACCGAAAACCCACTTTTCAAATGATTATCTGGAGTTTTGGAGTAGTCACCCTCACTATGTGAAAAGAAACATAGTGAAAGGTCAGATGGTTCGTACAGCCAGAATGTGCTCTGATCTTGAAATAGTAAAAGTAGAGACAGGGCTGAAATGAGATGGCAACTACGGTTGAATGCCACTGTAGCCCCAGGTATAAATGATAACATCTCTATTAAACCAGAGTTGAAGCTTAGGGCAACTAAATTATAATTGTGATATATAAGTATATGTCATATGTCTTGTTTTATGTCAAACACTATTACAGCTCTTAATCTTGTTTTTAACTTACCTATATGTTTTTAACTTTTCAACGTTTATATTGTGTAGATAATGAGAACATGTAATGTATGGTGCAGGACTTTAATATTTAATTACTAGTGTTAATTGGCGAGTGTTTTTCTATATAAGCTTGTGTTTCAGCTGACTTGCACAGTTCTGATGAAGTCTTGGATGACAAAAGCACTTGACTGTATTTTTAATATATTGAATATTTTATCTGGTTGTGGGATTAAATACTTTAACTGTATCTCTGAGTCTGTTTTTTGGCAACTTTTGGAGGTTTTTTTGGCTGTTCTTGGTGTTTTTGACCACTCTATACACCACTGACTGTTGCTATTCATGTCACAGACCAGATGAGGGCCTTGCGTGTGGGTTGTGTGAGCGGGTTTGTCTTATGGATATGCTGAAATGCCATCAAGGTTGGTTTGGAAATGGCCTTGTATACCAGACACAGGTTGTCTATGATCAGTCTGTATACAATTGAGTAGAGGGACAGGGCTTTCAGCCTATCTGTATTGTGTCTGTCTATTGTATCTGTATTGCAGACCCTGGATTTTCCTGGTCAGGAACCTGTGTGGTCTCTGCAACTGCTGCGTTTGCTTGGCAAGGTACATGTCACAGGAGCCATTGTACTCAGTAATGGGTCTGATAAGGGTGGAGTACAGGGATGTTATGGCCTCCTGGTTCCTGGATGACATACCCTTATTTGTGAGGTGGGCCATGTAGACAGCCTTCCGTACAATGGTGCCAATGCGGTGGGAAACTGTCAGGTTGCTATCAACCTTGGTGCACAAGTTGTTTCACACCTGATTGCATGCTCAGTACATTGTTATTACTGTCATAATTAGTGTGGATGACATCTACCATAACAGAGAAAACAAATAATTTCCCGGCATTCAATTTAATGCAATGCTTCTGGCACCAGTCATTAATTTGGGTAAGGGCCTCTTGGAGGATGTTCACATCAGTAGGGGAATGTAAGACAGTGGCCAGCTTGCAGTAATCAGTAAACCTGGTCAGCTATAGACTACTGGTTTTGTCTTGAACCTCAGAAATGTATATCTCAAACAGTAGAGGCCCCCAGACCAATCCTTGGAGTACACTGCTCTTTAAGGGTCTGCTACTAGATGTGGCTTCAACTGCTTTGACTGAGTGGGTACTATCATTGAGTCAGTTAGCTACCCACTTGGTAACATAAAGATTGATGCCTAGCTGGGTAGGCTTATGTATCATGGCTGACTGGGGATTATTGTTAGAGGCTTTGGCTAGGTGAAGGTTGGCAGTGTGCACCATCCTCTCCTCGTCCATGTGTTTGTTGACCGCTTCAAAGAAGTCGACCAGATTTAACAGGCCTGATCTCCCTTTGACAACACCATACTGTGTGGGCTCAAGCATATTGAGGTTGCTGATGTCCCTGTTTATAAGATCCTTGATAATCCATTCCATGCCCTTGCAGATCAGGCTAGTTAGGCTGATGTGCATATGATTGGCTGGGTCAGTGGATTGCTCCACCTTTGTGTAGAGGGATGACAGTGGCTGTCCTCCGTGCAGATGGGATCACACTGGTGCTCAGGCTTTGGTTGACTACAGTGTGTAATGGAGCTGAGAGCTCATGTCTGAGTTTATGTAGGATGCAGCCAGGGATGGTATCAGACCCCATGGAGACTTCAGTTTGTTGCCTTTGAGATGGGATTACGGACCTGCTCCCTGATGATGAGGGGAGGGGGGGCAGGTGCTGTGCATGTCCTTGTGTACAGATGAGGTTACAGGGGGTGAGGTTTTCACTTAACCTGTCTGCAGCAGGTTGGCTATATCTATGCCGTATGTGTATGTGGTGTCATTCACCACCACTACAGAGCAGATTTCGGTGTTACCTCTGAGATTGCAGGCATATGTGAAGAAGGCCTTGTGACTGGCCTTGGTGGATGTGTCCAATTTTCACTCAGTTAGCCTTAGGGTAATTCACCTGTAACCTTATTTGCTTGTTTAGACAAAGGGGAGATTGCTTCCAATTTGGCACCTGCTCCTTCCAATTTCCACCCATTATGGAGTTTGTGTATTGGTGCTGTCCACCACAGAGATTTACTCTACCTTGAGGGAGATGATTTTGTCCTGTCAGATATTGCCAAGTCCATACAGCTATGTAGGTGCTCATATAGTATTTTGTGTAGGCTTAGACATTGCTGCTAGTTCCAACTGACAGGACGGCGGCTGTAAAGCTACTTAGACCTGCTCTGAGGAGATTGATATTAGATTTGGAAAAGTGTTTTTTGTTTGACCCTGACAGGGGGGGGGGGCAGAAGAGATGGTGACCTCAAAAGTGATAGCTTTATGATCAGATCTTACCAAGGAGTATGACGTGGAGTGCTACAGTGGGTACTCATATTGGCTAGGACCAGGTACAGGATATTTCCACCTGTCTTAGGGGTGCTGACCAGCTGATCCAATGCACTGGCATTGACAAAGCTGAGGAATCTCTGTGGGTTCATCTTCAGGTCAAATAGGTCATGCACACTATGGTTGGGTAGATAAAGTCACCCAGGATCAGGGTGGAGAGTTAAATCTTGACAGATTCAAGTACGTCCAGATATGTTTAGTGGGTGTCCTGAGTCACGGTTGGAGGTCTATAGCTAGCTATGATTTGAACAGGTGTTTTGTTAACAGTTAACTGCACTTGGGATGTCTCCTGTGCATCATACTGTTTGATATGTGTATGATAAAGTTTAAAACTCAACCTCTTTGGCTTTGGAGCCCTTCATTTGTTGTCTGAAAGTAAGGTAGGATGAGTAACCTATCCTGTCATTTGCAGGCATGGGGTTGGACAGTGGAGCAGTTGTACATGGTGTATTACTATACCCTTCGTACAGCTACTACAAACATTTCTTTACCTGTAAGACCTGTGGAGAAAATATCTGTTACCACTATCTGACTGTTTCTACAAATATTCAAGATTTCTTGAGTGTATATATGCACACATCTCAGTACCACTTCCTGGATTCAAACCGTGTGTGGGTGTGCTAAAATGAACAGCAAAGCTTTTTCTCATCACATTGAGCTATTGGGGAACTGCTGTCTCTTGTTTCACTGATTTCTGCCTGATACTCTGTGGTTAGACAGTCTGAGCTTGTAATCCTGGGATTCATGCATGACAGATAATGTGCTGTGCAATAATCCTTTGAAATAATACAATCTGGAAAGCAAAGTTTAACACAAGGCAATGTTGCAGGGGACACACTATAATACATTACACATTACTATTCAGGGTTCAGATCTTAGTGCATAACATATTTCATATTTCATTCATATCTTGTTTTGCAGCTCCACAATCTACTGTTTTGCATAACAGCTGGCTCTCAGAACAACCTCAGCTAATTCATGCTGTCAAAGGCATATTTGCTGTGAGGAACCTGTACACATTCTATTTCTACAACAACATACCAGAGTAAACACAAACATTTGTGGCATAAGTCTTTATTTTAGTAATATGACACAGTGCTTTACTACAGCATATCCTGTAGATCAATATTAGTCTGGCAAACTTTATTTATTCGGTAGATGCATAACACACTATACCTACTGGCAGTAAACCATATGCTCCTTCTTATTTGTTGCACTATATACTGCAAGATAGATCTGTACTCACCAGCTCGTCGGCATGGGCCTCCACATTGCTAGCCCTCTCCACTGCAGCTGCAGGGGGAAAAAACATTATGCAAACCTGTCTATCACATACTCAGGCTAAACTATAGTACAGACTACTAGAGCATTCCATGCCCGAGCATCTTGGATCCACTGGGCTAAGAACACCCCCTTCCTATGCATAATGATGCTGTGCCTGCTCACCAGTTTGAGGGATTCCAGTAGTACTGGTGAGATCATGTGCCAGATGGCCTCATGCCTCCACTTTGTACTGTGAGCCCTGGTACTGGCCCTGCAGCAGTCCGTCATCATGGTGTATAACGAGGAGTCCAGCCATGACCCTTTACTCCAGAATGCCCCAGCGCTGTACCCAAAAGAACACTCCCTCTCCAGTGCCAGATATGGTTCCTACACAGATCAAACTGTAACAGGTTTTAGCTGTATTCCCACCTGTGTGATTTAAATAAGGCCATATTCCCACCCTTTGCTGTTACTGGATCATTTTGAAAATGTTGAGCACAGCTTAGCAGTGCACAAATCCGGTAAGCTGAGTTGAGCAGTGCTTAAGGGGGAAATTGATGAACAGTGATTAGCACAAATCCACTTAGCTGAGCTGACTGCTGCTTAGAATTAACATCTAAGCAATGCTTAAACCAGCTGAGTAGCGCTGTGCACTGCTAAGCATTGCTCAGTTTTCATTTAAGAAAACAGATTAGAACTGTAAATGAATGAATCATTACTGACATATTATTCAGTGTATATGATTTACTTTACATGACCTCCCCATATGTGCTTTCATTACATTACCTTGAGGTGTGACTATACTGTATGGGACACTTATGTATACATAGGTTCATAGGTATGTACTAGGCTAATGGCCCAGGAGCCTATACAAGCCTAGCCCAAGAAATTCCCTGGCATTATGCCGACCGCTGTTGGCTCCCAGTGCCCTTGTCAAGCAAGGCCACTGAGGTGATCCCTGGGGTGACTGCCACTCACAGTTAGTTTCCTGTGCCCCTCTCAAGCAAGGCCAATGAAGTGATCCCTGAGGTGAATTTCCTATTGCCCATCCACTCATCAAGATTTCTCTTGAAAAGGGCCAGTGAAGTGCTCTGCTTGACGTTAATGGGAAGTTTGTTCCACAGTATGGGAAGTTGCTGGGTTAGGAACCTGTCCCTCCAGCATGTTCTGTTTATGGTGGTAATGAGGTTTAGGTCCCTGGATCATGTGGCATGGAGGGATTGGAATTTCTTTAGGTGTAGCATATCTAGCAGCCCCAGGTCAGACATGGCTTTGTATGTCAAGCAGAGATCGCCCATAAGTAGGCCATATGAGACTGAGTATAACTGGGGTTTTTTTAGTCTGTCAGTGTAGGGCATGTGTCTAAGGCCTAAGATCCTCTTAGCTAGGTATTTCTGTGTCCTTTCCAGTTGTTGCAGGTACCTAGTGAGGTACATATCAAATGGGGTATTATATTCAATAATAGGTCTAATGATGGACGAGTAGAAAGGGAGTATGACCTCTTTCTTTCTGGATGAGAACCTTTTGTGATAAAATGTGCTACATAAAAGGACTTTCTGACCACAGTGGCAATGTGGTTATCAAAGGAGAGGTTGCTGTCTACCTGTGTCCCCAGGTCTCGTATCACTCCTTTGGTGTTTATTATCACTTATGTGGTAGTTCATGGGCACCAAATTTTTCCCAAAGGGAATGACAATGCACTTTTTGGCATTGAGCTTTAGGCCATGGTTCTTGCACCAGTCATTGGTCTCAGTGAGGCCTTGTTGTAGGATGTCTATGTCTGCAGGGGAATCTTTAATTGCTCCCAATTTGCAGTCATCTGTGAACTTTGTCAACCAGAGTCCCTTTGTGTTGGCTTGGACTTCAGAGAAGTAGATGCCAAATAGGAGAGGACCCATCCCTGTGGAACACCGCTTGTAACTGGTCGGTAGTCAGATTTCGATTCCACTACTTTTACAATGTGGGTTCTGTCAGTGAACCAGTTGGTCACTCATCTTATGACATAAGGGTTTATGCCCGGTTTGGTGAGTCTATCTATGATTCCTGAGTGAGGTATGGTGTTGAAGGCCTTGGCAAGATCTAGATAGGCTGTGTGCACTACCTTGCCCTCATCCACAGCTCTAGTGACAGACTCGAAGAAGTCTATCTGGCTAAGCAGGCATGATTTGCCTTTCACAAACTCAAACTGCATGGGGTCCAGAGTTTGGAGATTCCCTATGTCCTTGTTGATAAGGTCCATGATGATGCAATCCATGGCCTTACATATCAGTCTCGTCAGGCTAATGGGTCGATAGTTTCCAGGATCTGTAGTCACTCTCCCTTTGTGGGGTGGGGTGACCGTAGCAGGTTGCAACTCTGCAAGAACAAAGCCTGAATTTAAGCTGTGATTGAACATGGTACTCAGGTGTCATGCCAGTTCATTTTGTAGTTCAGGTAGGACACAGCCCGGGATATTGTCAGGGTCCCATGGAAGCTGTATTCTTGGCTTTGGACAGGGCAGTGTAACCATGATGTTAGGGACTTGGCATTCCTCATGTATTGAGATGGGCCCTTTGGGGGGTGAAAGGGGGGTGAGGTTCACACTGAACCTGTCAGCCAATATATTGGCAATATCAGTTGGTTCTGTATATGTACTGCCATTATGCTTTAACTCAGAGCAGATCTGAGACTTGTCATGTAAATTATTGACATAGCTGTAGAATGCCTTGTGGTTGTCTTTAGAATCTGCAGCAATTTTGTTTTTGTAACAGGCTTTAGATGATTTGATAAGGGATCTCAGTTTTTTGCTGAGGCTAACAAAGGAGTTTTTCCAGTCTTGGGATTTTGCTCTTTTCCACAGCACTTTTTTTCTTCTGTTGTAGAGTTTGTTTATGGTAGGGGCCCACCAGATTTTCTTCCTTTTTTTGGAGGAGAGCATCTTGGTTCTGTTTGGTATGGCCCATTCCATGCTCATGTGTATGTGCTCATACAGTGCATTGGTGTATGATTCAGCAGTCATACACCTATTTTCCATTTGCATGGGTGTCGTGAAGTTTTCAACCTCAGTTTTTAGAAGCCCAAAGTTGGCTTTGGAGAAGTTTTTTTATGGTGGTTTCCTTTAATGGAGATGCGGCTGGGATGTGGATGCCCATGATGATAAATTTGTGGTCAGATCTGACCAGGAAGGAATTGATTTCAGGTGTAGAGCAATGGTCACCCATGTTGGTAATGACCAGGTCAAGGATGTTTCTACCTCTGGTGAGGGTAAGAATGAGTTGATCTAGGGTGTTGGAATTAATGAATTCCAGAAAACATTGAGCTAGTGTGTTGGTACAAGTAATTTTCCCAGTTAATGGAGGGATAGTTAAAATCTCTTTGTATAAGGGTATTGGGTTGTACCCTAATATTTTCCAGTGTGCTTAGGAATGTGAAGTGGGACTCTTGGGACATGGTGGGGGATCTATAGCAAGCTGCAACCTGTATGGCAGTTTTATCCAGTGTTAGCTGCACCTGGAGTATTTCAGATGAATTTTGTTGGGCTATTTGTCGAGAGGTGTGCATACCTTTTATGAATATGGAGACACCTCTGCCTTTAGTGCTTCAGTCTAGATTTGGGGGCCGAAAGGTGTGGTAAGAATTATACCCTGGTAATGCATAGGTGCTCTCCTGAGCCTTGAACCAGGTCTCAGTTACTGTACAGATGTCGATGCTCTCCATTTTAGGAGTGCTTCCAGCAAGTGCATTTTGAGATTTAGGCTTCCAGCATTGAGTAGCATAATCCTCAGGTTTTGTTTGCTTGTGACTGTTATGGGGGTAGTTTTGTTTTCAGGATATTGCCTAAAAAAGGCACTATAGGGGCAGTAAGAGCTTTAGCCAGTATCTGGAATCCCAGGGGTGAAAGGTGCAGGCCATCTCTGGTGAAGCATTGAGGTCTGTTGATCATGTCATCCCAGGCAGACAGACACTGGATCCCCTTAGAATGACACCAGAAACTTAGCCAATTGTTAAAGTCAATAATTTTCTGTTTGTACTGTGGTATCCTTCTGGGTGATGGTAGGATGCTACTCAGGGCTAGGGTAATACCTGCCTGGGTTACAAGATCAGAGAGCTCCTCTACGTCTCTTTTCATGTTGCCCAAGGAGGTACATCCCAGGTCGTTTACACCAACATGGACAATAAATGAGTCATATTTGTACCTGTTGTGGCGTGACCTGAGTGAGTGTGTTATGTTGCAGATCCTGGCACCCAACAGGCAGCTGACCGTACCTTTCTCCTTGTTAGCCTGATGAGTGGGACATCAGTGTGCCTGCCTTACTATTGAGTCACCTATGACTAGTGTATTGGGTAAGTTGTTTTGCCTTAGGGGCTTTGGTTGTGTGGCATACTGTTTGTGTGAGCTATGTGTTACATGGTTTGTGCTGGGATGTGGTGGTTGTTTGTGTTTCTGCCTCAGAGGTCTGTGTTATTTGGGCAGATTTTTATTAAGAGCCTTTACAAATGTAGGTTTGTGTTTTGTATTTCTATGTGAGGGCTGTGGTAGTGTACGTACTTGTGGGCTATGTGTCAGATGTGGTGTTGTGCAGGTGTTAACCTTCTCCTCCTGACTGGCTGATTCAGTCTTGGCTGGAGAGTGCTTGGCTTCCAGTTTGGCTATATATGTGCATTTCTCACAGGTCCTAGTGTTGTAGGGTAGGAGGAGGGGGTTGTCTGTGTACATGAGGCAGCTGCTACATTGCCTGAGGATGCTCAAGTTCATCAGGTTGATAGGAGAAATCAGAGGTAACTGACCTTTAGACAAGCCTGGTTTAATGCCCAATATAATTAAGTACTGGAGCTGTTTTCTTTTTCTCTTTTGTGGAGAGTTTTAGTGGTGGTAGTAGTATATATGCTACAGTAAATGCTACGGTTAGATTTGAGCAAGTGCTGATCTTTGATTAACTACTTTGAGTACAGAAGTGTGAAAGCTAGCAAGATCTAAGGGAAAATTTGAAGAGTAGACTTTCTGGCTCCGGTAATAGTTTACCCTAGCTTAGCACCCGCGCAAACACAGCTTTTTAAGGTAGAATGTTGAAGGGGATAGAAAGCAGCCAAAAATGGCTAATAACATAAAATTTCAGAGCTGGAAACCACTCCTCAAGCAATAGATAGGCTGCTCAATGCTTACTACTCCCACCGATAAGCAGAAAGACTTATGTCTACCACAACAATGTCTGGACAACTCAGAAACTCAAAATAAAGTCCTGGAATCAGCAAATCTGAAATCTGGACTATTTTAGCTAGAGAAAATGGTGGGAAATGAGCTGTTTTTTTTATTCTTTTTTTGGAAAAAACAGCCAGGAAAACAAATAAAACAGCAGTAAACACACATTTTAAAGTATGGGAAGGCTAGCACACTTGAGTATGTAGCCTACAACAGTAAATAACTTAAAAAATGACTAAAAGTGCAGTAAACAATTTTAAAATGCAAAATATAGTAACAGTGAATGCAGTAAGTTAAAAATGGCTAGTTTAAAGTGTGGAAAGCAAGCAATAGGCAAAAAAGCAAATGGAGGTACTTATGATCAAGCAAAGTCTTTCTTCCTCCTAACAGCAAATAACATACTTTTCTGTGTCAGGTGTACATATCTCTCTGATGTGCGTGTAGCAGTGGACGTTATAACACAGTTAATCAACTTTTGAATTTCAACTTAGTAATTATAGTCAACCTAGTAATTATTTATGTTTGAAGGCAATACAACAACCTGTAGGTGTAGACATTTATGTCTGTTTGGTGCACTGGAACTAAGATAACACATTTGTAAAACAAGTACAGCCTATTTACTTGATGTTTTGCAACTCATGTCTGTATGTTTGAGGCTTCTAGCTTCTACTATTAATACAGACATGTGCACAGATAATACTTAATATACATTTCTGTTCTTTGTCTGTATGGCATGCTGTGTTTAGACTCTTGCAGCTCAGTCATACCTCTCAACCTGTTAGAGCAAGACATCTAGTGACACTTTATAAATCTGGCTGTAACACACTTAGTTGCTAGCAAAGTAGGTTTTGCATTCACAGGAATACTCTGAAGGATATGACATCTGACATTCAAATGTATGTTATTATGTTATGACTTCAGTCTTTACTGATTTTCCAGACAAAACGCAACTGTATGAGGCATTGACTACAAATATGAGGCAAACGTGGTCAGTCTGCAAAACTCTGAACAGTTGAAAGGTATGAGCTCAGTATATAGCATACAGTTCAACACACACTACTGCACCAGTTGTTTACTATGCACATACCCTATATAGGTCTCTTACATTTGTAAGACAAGTATATGTATCATAGTAGCATTCACAGGTGACATATGAATATTTACAACATCCCAGGTAGCTGGCCTGGCAGTGTCACAGTCAGTACTGGAAGTAGTCATATGTGAGCTGACCTTTGCTGAGTTGACTCAGGGGCCAGAGCTACAATCTATGTCACTGCAGACAGAGCCAGCAGGAATGGCCATAGGTGTTGGACAGCAACATGTGAGTCCAGCAAGTCTTGTTGAGACCTATTGTTTAACTTCCTATTCCACATTATTGAATCCCCCCTTCTGCATTCCATTACATTCTTAACTGATTGACATACCTGTTATAGTGCTGAAATGTTTTCTCAGAATAATGCAAATGTTTAGGTTTGTGTAGTCGCAGTCTGTCTTTGTGTAGAAAGGTTCAAACCTGTTTTGCATAGGCAGCAGCTTGCCTTTTGTAGGTAATGCTCATGAACAGGTGGTGTTTCCCACTTGCTAATTGCATCCAGAACAGCTGTGTTGTCTTTCCATTAGCCAATGCCATAGCAACACAGTGCTATAATTAAGTCCTTCATGTGGGCCTTGACCCTTTTCCTTGCTTGTGAGGAGGACATTATGGAGGTGTGGGAGCTACAGCTTCACAGAAGGTAGGTGGAAATATCTCTTAGAATGAGAAATGTGAAGAAAGCTCAGCAAAATGAGGGATAAAGTTCCAGAATTAGGTACAGATTGTAAGTATTGCTGTTATGCAGTTAGAAGATTGCTAGATTAACAGGGTTTGTCTGGACATGCATTTTGAAAGTGAAAGTTGAAAGGGATAGAAAGCAGCCCAAAACAGCCAAGAAGATACAATTTCAGAGCTGGAAACCACTCCTCAAGTGCTAGATAGGCTGCTCAGTGCTTACCACTCCCACTGATAAGCAAAAAGACTTCCCTCTACCACAACAAGGTCTGGACAACTCAGAAACTCAAAATAAAGTCCTGGAATCAGCAAATCTGAAATCTGGACTATTCTAGCTAGAGAAAATGGAGGGAAACGAGCAGATAGGATTCTTTTTTCTTTTTTTTTTTGGAAAAAACAGGAAAACAAATAAAACAGCAGTAAACACACTCTTTAAAGCACAGGAAGGCTAGTGCACTTGAGGGATTATAAGATCTCTTTTATTACTGTCTTTACTATGGGCAGTCATAAATTAAAGAACATTCTTGACAAGAATTGGTCTATTTTAAGCCAAGATAAAACCATAAGACCTTGCATAGGTACTAGACCCACAATGTTTTTTAAAAAGGGTAGAAATTTAAAAAGCATCTTTGAAACTAAGAACTACTATTCCAAAAGTTAGGTTGGTTGTATGAGTAAATGTGGAATGTGTAACTTTTGTAAATTTATTAGAGAAGGCAGTGTTTTTCACATTAACAATATAGAGGTCAGGATTCATCAAAGATATAACTGTTGTTCTGAAAAAGTCACATATTGCGCTGTTTGTAACAGATGGTGTTGTTATTATGTTGGAAAGACTGACCGTAAATTAAAAAAACGTATATACGAACACTTATATTACATTAGATTAAAAAAGGAAACTAATGCTTAAGCAAACACATTTTAGAAAATGAAGGGCAGGATTTTAAATTTGTAGTGATTGACAGCATTAAAACAGAAGTTCGAGGTTGAGCTTGGTCACTTTTATATGTATATTTATTATTATATTTTTTTACAGAATATATTTTTATATACTTTTACATAGCTGATTTTAAACATATTATATTTATATCTAAGTTCTATATTTTATTCTATTTATCTAACATATAAAATGTACTGCTTGATCTCTTTGTATTTAAGGGTGTATGTCAGTATTTATTTGATTTGTATGACATTTTTGGTCTGTGTTATAAAATGGGATTGAATGCTTACTTATTTATCTGATGAAGTTCTTAATATACATGACAAAAGTGCTTATCTTTGGTTATTTTCTTCTGTTTATGAAATAAATATAATTTTCTGTACTTTGGGCTTGGTCTCAATATTGTACGTGAACACAAGCAGAAAGGGGCAACTTCAGCTTCTTCATTGGACTATTTGTTTTGTTCTGGAAGTTTATTTTATTTATTTATTTATTGTTAAATGCAAAATACAGTAACAGTGAATTTAGTAAGTTAAAAATGGCTAGTTTAAAATGCTGAAAGCAAAATGTAGGCAAAAAAGCAAACAGACATACTTATGATCAACCAAAGTATCTCTTCCTCCTTTCTGCTGCTGTAGTAGTAGTTTGCAAGACACCCAGACAGAATTTGCAGAGCTAAAATAAGTGCAAACTTGCACAAACATGGGTTTTTAAGGCAGAAAGTTGAAAGGGCTAGAAAGCAGCCCAAAACGGCCAATAAGATACAATTTCAGAGCTGGAAACCACTCCACAAGTGATAGATAGGCTGCTCAGTACATACCACTCCCACTGATAAGCAGAAAGACTTCCGTCTACCGCAACAAGATCTGGACAACTCAGAAACTCAAAATAAAGTCATGGAATCAGCAAATCTGAAATCCAAACTATTCTAGCTAGAGAAAATGGTGGGAAATGAGCAAACAGATAGGATTTATTTATTTATTTATTTTCTTTTTTTTTGGAAAAAGCAGTCAGGAAAACAAATAAAACAGCAGTAAACACACTTTTTAAAGCACAGGAAGGCTAGTGCACTTGAGTGTGTAGCCTGCAACAGTAAATAAAAAAATGATTAAAAGTGTAGTAAAGAATTTTAAAATGCAAAATACATTAACAGTGAATGCAGTAAGTTAAAAATGGCTAGTTTAAAGTGCAGAAAGCAAAATATAGGCAAAAAACAAAGCTACTTATGCTCAAGCAAAGTATGTCTTCCTCCTTTCTGCTGCTGTAGCAGTTTCCAGGACGCCCATACAGGATCGGCAGAGCTAAAACAAGTTTATATGCACTGACACTTCCATTTTGAACCAGCTACATGTCCCCGGTTAACAGATATTGATTACTAGATAATTTAAAATAAAAAATAATAATTGTAACAATACCTTCCCATGCAAAAATAAAGGGTCTGTCTTGGTACTCAAACCATGAACTGCTGCATGCAAAGCCAGGACTCTAGCCACTATGCCACCTCACTGTTAAGGATTTTAGTTATACATTTGTATTTAGCTCCTATGGGATGTTTAAGCAATGCTGAGCAGAGGGCCATGACATGCAAACCTGCTCAGGTATGCTTAAACTTAACTTAGAATGGAAAAAAAAAATAAAAATTAATACAAGCACTTTATTTACATGTATTAATACTAATTGTAATTCATATTTGGTAATGCACTACCTGTCATTCTATCGACTCTCTAAGTCTGTATGGGCAATATTGGGATTGAAGTCACTACGTAATGGGATACATTTGAATTTCAGACTTATAATCCTTCCGAACATGTTATGTTACTATAAACCCTATTCCTCTATCAACTTTCTAAGTTTGTCAGGGCAATATTTAAAATCTGTCCCAATTTGTACCCCCATCATTTTAGGCTTTGTCCAGATTTTTTGCTCTAAGAGGTTGAGAGGTATGCCCCCCATAATTTCAGGCTTTGTTCAGACTTTTTGCTCTAAGAGGCTGAGAGGTATGCCCCCCATCATTTCAGGCTTTGTCCACATTTTTTGCTCTAAGAGATTGAGAGGTATGCCCCCCATCATTTTAGGCTTTGCCCACATTTTTTGTTCTATGAGGTTCAAATGTATGGTCAAAGTGCCATACAGCACTTTTACAATGCAGGGGGTGTGTGACAGTACCTGTCACACACCCCCTGCATTGATTCCCATTTGAATTCCTGCTTTCAGTTTCCAAGGACACTGAAAGCAGTTAAAAAGTGCCATACAGCACTTTGACAATGCAGTACCTGTCACACACCCCCTCCATTGCTTCCTATTTAAATTCCTACTTTCAGTGTCTGCAGACACTGAAAGCAGTTAGAAAATGCCATACAGCACTTTCAGAGTGCAGCGGGGTGTTGGATGTGCAAGCACTACTGAAACATGCCTCCTGCACTCCTTCAGTGTTTGCAACTGCAGAGCCATTCTCAGTAGTGCGCCTTCATTAATATGTAAGGTGAACTGCTGTCAAGGCTATGTGGACGCGGACACCATTAACTCCATAAACTATTCCTACACAGAGTTTATTGAGACCTGGGGATATATATGCACTTAATGTGTGTGTGTTTCTAACTTGCAACTTACCTGCATAATTTGTTTGGCAGGCTGAACTTATCCACAATTGCATCTTCTCATCTCTGTTTAAACCCATGTCATGTTTTCACAGATATTTAATGTCAATAAAAACACTCAGAAAATTGCATTTTCATTTTTAACTTCACAAACGTTTTAAACTCACAACAAACACATATAACAATTGTTTTTCTATGATATTAAGATAATTCAGATCCAGCATAATTGCTTTATACAAATATTACAGAATATTTCAAGACATTCATTGCTGTAAATTATCAGGACTTTTTCATGTTCTTCTTTTCAGGAAACAGCTGCTCAGATATCACTGACAATCCTGCATCTTTGGGACAGAAGGCACTTGCTAAGTCCGCCATTACAACATAATGCATCCATCCATAAACCCTGTTTTCCCCTTTTCTCAGACTGGCTCCAAATGTCACAGTTACTGTTACATCATCTAGAGTCGATGTCTAACTGCTCCTATTTGATATGCTTTTTTCAAATATTGATAACTCTGGAAATTATTTATTAATTTAGTTATTGACATTTGATTACAGTGAAAGCCTGACTGGGTAGCAGCCCATTTTCAGCAGAGGCCTGGGAAGGAAAGCGCCAAAGTATTACAAAACATTTTAAGAATAATTTTACAATCTTTAAAAATAATACAAAAAATACAGTTTAAATAATTATATCAAATTAGACCTACTATGAAAACATTGGTTAAGAATAGATACAAATTATATGACAATGATTTAACAGAGAGATTTTAGCCAGTTTATACAGAAATTAAAGGCAAATTAGTATAATACAAACATGATTTGCAATACAAAGTGAGAGAAAAGCAGGCTTATGATATATTTAGAGATAAATTCATGGGTGAGAAATTGACAAAAACAAGGCAGTGACTGAAGAAGGAAGAGTAAGGACATGTAAGGTACAAATAAGGTATTTATCCACATCTAGTGATATAGTTTATCCTGGTGTTGAGAAAGAACACAGCCAGCTTTTGGCTAGGAATGCTTTCAAAATGGCTTTGAAGGATGGGATGGAGGGTATTGACCTAATAGATAGAGATAAAAAGTCACAGGCTTTAGCAACATGGTATCAGTATAGACAATGCCCAGAAGATGACAGGTTTGTGGACAGACAGGAGTTTTTGGTCATTGGATCATCATAACCAACTAGGAACATAGTTGTGCAGAATGTTATTCAGTGCTGGACAAGCAGATGAATTCTAGATAATTTTATAGGTGGTATCTAGAATCTATGTGTTAACTGTTCTTGTTTGATATGCTTTTGCTACTATTGATCACCCTAGAATCTATTATGTGTGTGTGTGTGTGTGTGTGTGTGTGTATATATATATATATATATATATATATATATATATATATGTTATATTTCTAATACTGTTAACCCTATTAAAGTTTACACAATTATGTTTTGTTTGCATTTTGTAATTGTACTTAAACCTCTGTTAATTGTACCTAACTGTGAGGCTTTTCTTTACTGGCATCCTCTGAAAAAAAAGAAGGGTAAACCAGTCACAATAGTCGGACCTCCGTAGGAAACAAATAAATAAATACAATCATCATCTTCATTCGGCTGTTCCCATTAGGGGTCACCACAGCGGATCATCTGTTTCCATTTCTTCCTGTCCTCTGCATCTTGCTCTGTCACACCAACCACCTGCATGTCCTCTCTCACCACATCCATAAACCTTATCTTAGGCCTTCCTCTTTTCCTGTTACCTGGTAGCTTCATCCTTAGCATCTTTTTCCCAATATACTCAGCATCCCTCCTCAGCACATGTCCAAACCAATGTAATCTTGCCTTTCTGGCTTTGACTCCAAACCTTCCAACCTGGGCTGACACTCTAATATAGTTATTCCTAATCCTGTCCACCCTCGTCACACCCAGTACAAATCTTAACATCTTTAACTCTGCCACATCCAGCTCTAACTCCTGCCTTTTTGTCAATGCCACTGTCTCCAACCCATATAACATAGCTGGTCTCACTACCCTCTTGTAGACCTTCCCTTTAACTCTTACTGGTACTGTCACAAATCACTCCTGACACTCTTCTCCACCCACTCCATCCTGCCTGTACTCTCTTCTTCACCTCTCTTCCACACTTACCATTACTCTGAACTATTAATCCCAAGTATTTAAACTCATCCACCTTCACCACCTCTTCTCCTTGCATCCTTACCATTCCTCTATCCTCCCTCGCATTCACACACGTATATTCTGTCTTAGTCCTGCTGACCTTCATTCTTTTTCTCTCTAGAGCATTTCTCCATCTATCCAGGGTCTCCTCCACCTGTTCCCTATTCTCACTGCAGATCACAATGTCATCTGCAAACATCATAGTCCACGGGGACTCCTGTCTGATCTCGTCTGTCAACCTGTCCATCTCCATTGCAAATAAGAAAGGGTTCAGAGCTGATCCTTGATGTAATCCCACCTCCACCTTAAACACATCCATCACTCCCACTGCAGACCTCACCGCTGTCACACTACCCTCGTACATATCCTGTACCACTCTTACATACTTCTCTGACACTCCCGACTTCCTCATACAATACCACAGCTCCTCTCTAGGCATCCTGTCATATGCTTTCTCTAAGTCAACAAAAACGCAATGCAACTCCTTCTGACCTTCTCTGTACTTCTCCATCAATACTCTCAGAGCAAACATCACATCTGTAGTGCTCTTTCCAGGCATGAAACCATACTGCTGATCACTAATCATCACATCCCTTCTTAACCTACTCTTTTCCATAACTTCATGCTGTGACTGATCAATTTAATCCCTCTGTAGTTACTACAGCTCTGCACATCACCCTTATTCTTAAAAATCGGTACCAAAACACTTTTTCTCCATTCCTCAGGCATCCTCTCACTTTCCAAGATATCATTAAACAATCTGGCTAGAAACTCCACTGCCATTTCACCTAAACACCTCCATGCTTCCACAGGTATGTCATCTGGACCAACAGCCTTTCCATTCTTCATCCTATTCATAGCTATCCTTACTTCCTCCTTGCTAATCCATTGCACTTCATGATTCACTATCCCCACATCATCCAACCTTCTCTCCCTCTCATTCTCTTCATTCATCAACCCCTCAAATTACTCTTTCCATCTGCTCAACAGACTCTCCTCGCTTGTGAGTATGTTTCCCTCATTATCCTTTATCACCTGTACCTGCTGCACATCTTTCCTTGCTCAGTCCCTCTGTCTAGCCAATCGGTATAGGTCCTTTTCTCCCTCCTTAGTGTCTAACCTTTCATGCAACTCTTCATATGCCTTATCCTTAGCCTTCACCACCTCTCTCTTTGCCATGCACCTCATCTCCTTATACTCCTGTCTACTTTCTTCATCTCTCTGACAATCCCACTTCTTCTTTGCCAACCTCTTAATACAATAAATGTTGACACTGCAGGGTGACTAGCTCTTCTTATTGCATCATAACCCACAGTCATTTAGATTGACGAAAACACGGGTTGCTTTTATGTCATCGTAAGAGCAGGGCTGTTCACCAATGACTCAACTGCCCAGAATTTCATTTAAAAATATCCAAGGAAAAAATGATGCCACTGGATTAACCATTTCTCTCAAAAGAATCAAGAGAAATCTCAACAGAATCAGGGACAAACACAGAAATAATCAGGGAGCACTTATTAACTTGAAACGTTTAAAGAATAAGGAAATGTGAGCTAATATACATTTTCTGTAGTAAAAGAAGCCTATTACTCCAATTATTGTCATTATTCATTAAGTGTAATTCCCCAACTTTTTTTTTTTATTAAGGCCACCAGTCTTAAGAAGGATTAACAGGGTCAGAGCTAAAATATGAGTCAAAATTAGGGCCATCCCTTAAAATCAAGGACAGCTGAGAAATACGGCATCAGGTAACTTCTCTGTGAATGCATCTTATTAGCAAATACATAGCTGTATCTTGAAAACATTGGCGTTTCTTTCGTACATCTCAACCTCTTAGAGCAAGAACTGTGGACAAAGCCATAAACATTGGGGGTCAAAGGCCTTACGGAAGTAATTCTCGTTGCTGTTTGGCTGCAACCTTTGGCAACCCCGCGTGTGTAGGAAGTAAATATTATGATCAGCTGATTCTTCCAGCTGTAACGTCCGCGTTTCTGCCATCGAGTTGCTGTTTCTGTTAAGCCGTACAGTACTTTAATAGGACGTGTTTTGTGTGTTATCACACATATTTTTGCACTTATGATTAAATTCACTAAAAGGAAAAGACGCTTGTGGTTGTAAAGTGACAATTTTAACGGGAGACGCCATCCTGTAATACTGCCTTTAGGGTTGGGCATATCACATTTGCCATGTCTGTGAAGCACGCCATCGGTCGGGGCCTGAAGCTAGTCAGCTCCATGCTGATGAAGCTGGGATGTTTAAAGCCAGGAATTCAAGTTGCAGCAAGAGTGGGAGAACAACACCTGAGATTAAGCCCTGGTTTGTCCGTCGGTGCAGCGGTGACCCGAAGTTTGGGAAGGTACCGGTATTACAGGGTGTCCATCGGTGGACTGGCAGCTCAGCTGCGTCATCAGTTTTTGAGAAGGTTGCTTGGGGGAGTAGGACCTGGTACTCGTGCCACCTTCCTGGCGTTTGGAATAGGTTTACGACTTATTGAGGAACAGTACAAGGAAGACGTGCAGACTATAACTGCATGTCGAGAGATACAGCGGGTATTTTACAGAAAGCATGCACTTCATGAAAAAGATCCTTTAAAGCATTATCGATCATTTGGTTACAAGTTAGAAGAATACCAGATTGGACCTCGCATTGGGAAAGGCAGCAATGCAGCAGTGTATGGGGCAAGTATGCTACCCAATAATAGTGGTCAGTCTGACGATAAGTTAGACTTTCTGGTTAAACCTGGAGAAGTGGAGCAGCCTTCTATAAGCACGGGTATTCCGGAGGTACAGAGCCGAGCATTATGTCTGCCTGTGAAGCCTCAAGAAAACTGTAGATGTCCTTTGGCTGTCAAGATGCTTTGGAACGTTTCGGCAGGTTCTTCCAGTGAATCTATATTTAGATCTATGCACCAAGAGTTGGTTCCAGCAAATTCTAAAGCTTTAATAGAGAAATGTGGCTCTGTTGATGTTTATGGAAATTTTGGCACTCCCCCAAAGAAGCTGGAGCCTCATCCAAATGTAGTCCAAGTCCTGAGAGCCTTTACATCTGATGTGCCACTTCTGCCTGACGCCAAGGTTGAGTACCCTGATGTTTTGCCCGCCAGGCTGTACCCAGCTGGGATTGGCCACAACCGCACACTGTTTCTGGTAATGAAAAATTATCCAGGTACTCTGAGACAATATCTCAGTGGTACTCTTCCAGATGTTAGAGTGGCGGCCATGATGATTCTTCAGCTGCTGGAAGGGGTTGATCACCTAGTCAAGCAAAGGATAGCTCACAGAGACTTGAAGTCAGATAATATTCTTGTGGAACTAGATGCTTCTGGTCTTCCACGACTGGTAATCACAGATTTTGGTTGCTGTCTAGCAGAGGAAGCAGTTGGTCTTAAGTTGCCTTTCACAAGCTGGTATGTTGATCGAGGTGGGAACAGTTGCTTAATGGCCCCAGAAGTAGCCACAGCACTCCCTGGCCCTCGAGTTGTGATTGACTATTCCAAATCAGATGCTTGGGCAGTGGGAGCTATATCATATGAGATTCTGGGACAGCCAAATCCATTCTACATGCAGAGAAACAAAGGCTTGGAAAGCCGAAACTATGCTGAAGAGCATCTTCCAGCATTGCCAGTTAGTGTTCCTTTAAATTTGCGACATGTGATAAGGCTGCTGCTTTGTCGGAATCCCAAGAAAAGGCCATCAGCTAGAATTGCAGCAAACATGCTTCATTTGAGATTGTGGGGTGAAGACATCCTCAATTCTGGCAAGCTCAGAGTGTCAGAAGCAGTTACATGGCTTCTTTCCCAGGCAGCTGCCACCCTACTGTTAAACAGAATGCACCATGGAAATACAGTTGAGACTGAACTGAGAAAAAGTTTTCTTGCAAATCTGGACTATGAAGAACTGAAAACAGCAGCAGCTTTAGTCCATGCTGGAAAGGAGGGATCTTTTTAACACCTCAGCCAACAGCACTTCTTTTGATCAAATTGTTACCAAAAACATACAGGCAAATAATGCTTGTTAAATCTGATTTCTTTACACAGTTCAAAGTTACATATGTGAAGTGCTTGTTAAATAATCTGATTATTTTATACTACACAGCATTACCTACATGAAGTTGTAAAAGCACAATCAAATAGTGGAATCATAATTAACTCTAAGGCAAGCTAGGTAAAATGTTAAAATAAATGTCTGTCTGTTGTTGTCATAGTTCTGCTCTCCTTGCCTCCAGTGATCAAAGGCAACCAAGTTCCCCTTCCCCACAGCCAGTTTGCAAGTTCAGCTTGTTTACATTTCTGAAAGTTAGCATTAGCAAAGTCTTGGCAGCTGTCCTGGACAGGGACTTTTTATATTATGTCCTTTTTGTGTCCACCATGAATAATTCACAAAATGCTGAGGCGACTGTGAGCTCTCACTTTCCTATACTCATACCCCCTCACAATGCACCCTTTTACTTCCTTTGCCAACCTTGACTTAGGCAAGCTTATATTTTGGCCAAATGCTTGGAACCTTCTCACCCCCTTCCCCTGAAAATAAGTATTTTACCTACTCTAACCTTTTCCCCTTAGATACCTGTCCCCTGTATGCACCAGTAGTTAACCAGTGTACCACAGGTGTGTAGCTCCCATGTCACCACATTGACTTTTTCCTGATTTATGGTTTTAGGGATTACTTAAATATGATGTATGCCAGTAAACACATATAAATAGTAAATCGCTATAAAAATGTGTGACGTGCACATATTTTTTTAAATTTGACATATGAGAGCACTTACTGAAGCATGAACAGTGTAAGTGAGAAGGTTATGTTCATAGTCCTAAGCACTTAAGATATCAACTGCATTGTCGGGGAAAATATTAGGTACACAGGCAGACTGAACAGTTTAAGGTGCGCAGCAGTAATTATAAATTAAAGTATATTTGAAATTTCACTGAAAATGACCAGTCTATTTCTTCATGATTCTGAAACCAAATTTTTTTATGTTTGCTCCTCGCTTGTTCCTCTTCACTTGAAAATGACTTTACTGGAACCAAGTTTGATGTGCAATTCTGAATTTTTATCACTTTGGTGTTTACCACTGCCAGTTTCAATTCAGCACTTTGACTCAAGTGGTCATTGCATGTAACAACTGAGGATGTTACCAGTTTTTTTGCAGCTAGGACAAAGTCAGTGCTCTTCGGGTTTAACTGGCAAGACCAAAGCAGTGCTCTTTAGAATTAAACCTGCAAAGATGGCTATAAGTAGTAACACCCCTCATCTCACTATTTTAAGTGAATGATTGGTAGATAATAGTTAACCGTTTATGTGGACTTACTTATTATTTACTTACTTACTTATTTCCCTTGTACTGGACATTTCTTCTTGTGGTTAGCAGTGGTTGCATATGTTTCCGTTGGGAGTATGATTTCTAACTGATGTAACCTAAAAGGAAACTGAAACAATTTGTTAGCATGTTTGATCACTGCTGAAGTATCTGTTCATACCTTTGGTTTGATTAATGTAATTTTGCACTTTATTTGACTTGGGAGAATGATTTTGTGTGTAATTTATGAAAATGTCAGCCTCCTTTAGACAGTTTGCTGTGCGTCTTGTGTTGTAAGAGCTTTATTTTTGTTGGAATTAGAAGCAGAAAGTACAAAATATGTGTGTTAAGGTTGCATAAAGCCTTTCAGGAATGCAATTTAAACTTAAAAAAATTACAGTTATAGCTCTTGTAGGAGAGGGTTGCTGTCCCCTTTAAACTCCCACCCTTCATGTATGAGTATAGGGGGGTTTAATGGGGGAGCTCTCCTCTTCAAAGCAGTACTACTAGTATTTTTTGCATAATTCCCATGATAGTTTATCTCTTCACTGAACACAGATGATGTTTCGTTGACATTCATTTCATAATTGCAACATCATGTGTTTAAATACTGATTCTTGTCTTTATATTGGATGAGCTTTTTGTTTTTCCTTACATTTCAAGCACAAAATTAAATGGTGGTGGAGGAGGCACAGAACAGGGAGACCAGCAAAAATGATGGTGAGGACAGAAAAGGCAAACGTTAACAGGGTGTTAGCACAGGGGGTCAAGAAGGGAAGTAAAGGTGGTTTATGTACTTGGCAGAATTAAAGAAAGTGCTGAGAGGACTGGCTGAACAAAAAGGGAAGGGAGATCACAGAAGGCTGGAGAAAAGCAGGTGTGCTGAATGAATGCTGTGCTTCAGAATTCACTAAAGAAAGCAAGAGGAGGGTGGCATGCCAGGAGTGGGGCATAGAAGAATGGGGACAACAGTGGACAGATGCCAGGATAGAGAGGGAGGATGAGGCAGAAAGGGAACTGGCTGCCCTTATGGAAGGTAAAGCATGAGGGCCAGATAAGCTGCCTTTTACAGTCCTCAGAAGTCTGGTCATTGTATCTGTTGGCAGACCCTACCTCCATTGGGGATCTGCAATAGATCACTGACTGTCGGAAAAAATGCAGAAAATCATGGGCCTGGTAGCTTAACATCTGTGGCAGGGAAAGTATGTGGATAGAATAATGCGTGAAAACTGATAGCATTTTTAGAGAACAACAGTCTTTAAGACGGCAACTAATGTTCATGGACGGAAGGAGCCGAGTCTCATTATTATCTTCCTTTATGACTGGGTCACAGGATCCTGAAAGGAGATTACCAGTAGATGTAGTTTCACGGAGTCTCACACAGGAAGTTGACAGGAAAACTGGAGAGGTTTTGGAGGTTAATAAGTTTGAGGAACTCTGTAGCCACACGGTTGAATGGTAAGATACAGCTATTGAGATGAGAAGAACAGTGTTAGAAATTAGGAAACTGTCTAGTGGTGTACCATAGGAATCTCACCCTTGTCCAGTTCCATTCATTGCTTTTGTGTCAGACATCTAAGGGAACAGAAGACAGGATCAGCCACACATACTACTAATGACATAAAGATAAGTGCAATAGTGGAGAATGTGGGAAGAGTTGAGGAGAGGTTTTGGAAAGGCTAAACAAGTAGGTAGGAAGGTGGCATTTGAGGTTCAGTGCAACCAAAGGCAACTTGTTTCAAGTAGGCCACAAAAATCTTTTTGCAAAGTATCCATGGCCGGAGTGGAACTTGGCAGCAGAATGGGAAAGCAACATGTTGCTGTTGATCATATAGGTTTGGACCACCAGGACAAACAGAAGCTGGGAATTTTCCTCAAATGGTTAGTTTCCAGAAGCAATGAGGTAATGTTGCCACTTTTCAGGACTCTGATAAGATCATACCCTGAGTACGGCATGCAGTTCATAGGTTCATAGGTAGGTACTAGGCTATCGGCCCAAGGGCCTACGCAAGCCTAGCCAACAAGGTTCCCTGGCTTACGCCACCCAAGAAAGTTATTTTCCTGTGCCCCTGTCGAGCAGAGCCACAGAAGTGATGTGAGGTTCATATAAGGAAGTTCTGGAGGTCATATAAGGAAATGGACATCAGGCTGCTGGAATTAACCTAGAAGAAAGCCACCAAAAAGATCCATGTGATAGAGGGGAAGGAATGTGACCAGAGGTTAGAGGGGCAGTAGCTTCTTTCACTTAACATGAGAAGAGCCAGGGCATACATATCATGTCAGTTAGATGGGAAGTAATCTGTCTGAACCAGAAGGATAGAAGAAAGAGGAAGACACAGTGATAGGAGGTGAACTTCTCCCTAGATCACTGAAGGTACTTTTTCACAGAGAAGGTTGTCAATTCATGGAATGGATTAGTGGAATGGGTGGTGGAGAGAAACTGCACAGATGCATTCAGGAGGGCTTGGGACAGGTGGAAAAGGTTAGTGGATGTAGGTAGGGATGGAGGGGAGATAAAATGTTAAATGCTGTTAAAAATGCATGCTAGATCATTTTGCTGCCGGCAGATGTGATGTAATTGTAAATTTTGTCACCGATCATTATTCAGCCTATATTAGCCACTTTTTTGATGTCATAAATGTTTGGATTTTGGAAAATTAATGTTGGCAGTAGAACTGTAGTCACAACTGCTGTCATACTTATGCAGGTTACAGGGAAAGCCCCATTTGGGTTCCTCAGTGTGTTGAATTCACTTTTAATTATTGCTTTATATTCTTTGTATTTAGTCATTTTCATCGGAGCTGTTCTTGTAGCACTAGTTTATATGACAATTATACACATTGTGGTTTTCTAATGTAAGTAGTGATGCAAAGCTTACAAGTGAGGAATCATTTTCACAACGGATGAAGTCTGAACTGTAGTATTATTTCTGTATTATTTAGATAGATAAAGATTTATCTTCAGGCCCACTACATATCTGCAAGCTTGTAAAAAGTGATTGAAATTAAAAGTTGCCATGATTTGGTAAACCATAATTTAATCTTGCTGGTTTGTTTTATGACTTGCAGTAAATGATCAGAAAAAAAATGGAGGTTATTGTGTACGGTACCTTATTAAGATGGTGACATCCTGTACCATAATACGTACAGAAGTGTTTCTTGTACGGTCCAGCCCCTAGTACTAGTGCAGGGTATCCACCTTCCTTGCAGTGACCTAGGTTCAAGTAGTGAAAAGAGGACCAGAAGTCCAGATGGTGGGAAGAGGGATGGGTTGCTAATGGCTTGTTCACCTTAGCAGAGCCAACATAACGTCCTCCTCAGAAGTCTACCATAATCCTGCTGTATCTGGTTCACTGCAGACAAGGCATCTTGTAAATGAACATGTGAAATGTGAGTCAAACGTAAGAATAGGTTCATAGGTTGGTACTAGGCTATCGGCCCTGGGTCTATACAAGCCTAGCCATAACAATTCCCTGGATATTTCTTCCCACAATATTTACTTCCCTGGACCCCTGTCTAGCAGGGCGCCTGACATGATCTCCCATCCAATCATCAAGGTTCCTTTTGAAGAGGGTCAAGGAGGCGCTCTGCTTGATATGTATGGGCAGTCTATTCCAGAGTATGGGGAGTCTCTGGGTCAGGAACCTATTCCTCCAGCATGTTTTGTTCATTGAGATGACAAGGTTTAGATTCCTGGAGCGTGTGGCTCTGAGGGATTGGGATTTCTTTTAAGTGGAGCATGTCCAACAACTCAGGGTTTGACATGGCCTTGTATGTTAAGCAGAGATCACCTCTGAGTAGACAATATGCCAGAGTATAGCTGTAGTGTTTTAGGCCTGTGATTCTTTTAGTGAGGTATTTCTGCTGCCTTTCCAGCTGTTGCAGATGCCTTGTGAGGTACATACCAAACGGGGCGTTATATTCTATAATGGGTCTAATGAGGGATGAGTACAGTGGGACAATGACCTCCTTTTTTTCTGGATGAAAAGCCCTTAGTGATGAGGTGTGCCATATAGAAGGATTTCCTGACTGTTGTGGCGATGTGGTTATCAAAGGTGAGACCATTTTCCCAAAGGGGATAACTATACATTTCTTGGCAATAAGCTTGAGCCCATGGCTCTGGCACCAAGCATCTGTTTCTGTAAGGCCCTTTGGTAGAATATCCACATCATTTGGGGATTCAATAATGGCTCCCAGTTTGCAGTCGTCTGCAAACTTTGTTAGCCAGAGTCCCTTAGTGTTGGCCTGTACTTCAGAGAAGTAGATGCCAAACAAGAGCGGTCCCAGGACTGAACCCTGAGGTACTCCACTTGTCATTTGTCTGGAGCTGGATTTGGAGTTGGCTACTTTTACAGTCTGTGTTCTGTCAGTAATCCAGTTGGCAACCCATCGAGTGATGTAGGGATTTATGCCCAGCTTAGTAAGTTTATCTATGATTCCAGAGTGGGGGATAGTGTCGAAGGCCTTGGCGAGGTCCAGATAGGCTGTGTGGACCGCCTTACCCTTGTCCACAGCTCTGGAGACTGATTCAAAGAAGTCAATCAGGTTCAGGAGACAAGATCGCCCCTTCACGAACCCAAATTGGGCAGAGTCCAGTGTTTGAAGGTTGCCAATGTCTTCGTTTATAAGTTCCATGATAATGCATTCCATGCCCTTGCAGATCAGGCTCGTCACACTGATTGGACGGTAGTTCCCGGGATCCAAGGTGGATCCCCCCTTGTGGAGTGGGATAACTGTAGCTGTGCGCCACTCGGTGGGCACGAAGCCTGAGGTCAGGCTATGATTAAGCATGACACTTAGGTTAGGTGCCAGTTAATTTTGTAGTTCATGTAGTACACAGCCCGGGATGTCATCTGGTCCCATGGATGCTGTATTCTTAGCTTTGGAGAGTGCGGTTTCCACCTGTGTGGCCATGATTACCGATTGGTATTGAGATGGGCCCTTTAGGGGGTGAGAGGGGGGTGAAGTTGGCATTAAATCAGTCTGCCAGGATATTGGCAATATCCTTGGGATCAGTATATTTAATGCCATTCTGTTGTAGCTCAGAGCAGATCTGAGCATTGCCATTTAGGTTCTTGATATAACTATAGAATGCCTTGTGGTTGTCTTTGGAATCTTTGGCAATTTTATTTTCGTAACTAGCTTTTGAGGATTTTATGAGGGATCTCAGCTTCTTATTGAGGCTGGTAAGGGAGTTTTTTGCATCCTGGGATTTTCCTCTTTTCTGCAACAGTTTCTTCCCTCTGTTGTATAGTTGGTTTATGGCAGGGGACCACCAGATTGGCTTCCTTTTTTGGAGGAGAGCATCTTGGTTCTTTTTGGGATGGCACAATTCATGTATGAGTGGATGTGCTCGCACAGTGCCTTAGTGTGGGATTCAGCAGTCGAACTTTCAGATCCCGTCTGCATGGGTGCCATGAAGTTTGTCACTTCAGACTTGAGTAGCATGAAGTTGGCTTTGGAGAAGTATTTTACGGAGGTTTCCTTACTAGGGGGTGGAGGTGCAATGTGGATGTCAAGGGTGATTTGCTTATGGTCATACCTGACCAATGAGGGGGTGACATCTGGTTTGGACCATCTATCTCCCATGTTGGTAATGACCAGGTCTAGGATATTGGAGCCTCTGGTGGGACAGTGGATTAGTTGATCCAGGGCATTGGAATTTATGAATTCCAAGAACCGTTGGGAAAAGGAGTTGGTACCCGAGTAGCTTTCCCAGTTAATGGCAGGGTAGTTGAAATCACCCAGTATTAGGGTGTTTGGTTGTATCTTAATATTTTCTAGTATGTTTAGAAAGGTGTAGTGAGAATCTTGGGGCATGGTGGGGGATTTATTGCAAGCTACAATTTGGATTGCAGTCTTACCTAGTGTTAGTTGCACCTGGAGAATTTCAGATACATTGTGTTGGGCAACTAGCCTGGAGGTGTGAATATGGACACTCCTCCACCTTTAGTGTTTTGGTCTTGGTTTGGTGGCCAAAAAGTGTGGTAAGAGTTGTAGGCCGGTATTGCAGGGGTGCTCTCTGGAGCCTTGAACCAGGTCTCAGTTACTGCACTGATATCGATGTTCTCCATTTTTAGGAATGCCTCGAGAGAGTGCATTTTGAGGTTTAGACTTCTAGCATTGAGTAGCATTACCTTGACATCCTGTACCATAATACTTACAGGAAGATGTAGGTGTAACTCTGAGATGTTTTGCTTTGTGATGTCAGAAGGGAGCTGTATCTCAGCTTTGTCACTTGTTGGTACATAATTTCTCTGCAGGGTTTAATGCACATCATTTTATACTTTTTTGCATGAATTGATATTCTGAATACTTTCTCCGTAAAAAGGAATGATTTATTTTTATGAATAAACCAATTTGCAGCTGAGGTTTGCAGAGAAAATCTTAACAAGATTGGAAAGGCACTATTAACCAATGTGTGTAAAGCAAAACCATGCAGCATTTATGGCAGTAATTGGATGCAGACAGAACGGATAACAGATGAACAGTGCAAGCAGCCAGCAACAGTATCTATCCAACATTACGGTTTGTATGACAAAAGACAACATTTTAGTTGCAAAAAATTGATTACTCCTAGTGAATTAATAGAATCCGCTTCAAAATGAGTGCAGCTAGAAGTAATTTCAGAGACCTGAAGGTAAATATGTAGTGTTTTCGGTTCTCATCATCTCGATGGTAAGGAGAAATACATTGGAGAAACAGAAGTTTCTGTTTGGAGTATCCATCCATCAATGGTGTCACATCACATCTAACTGCTTTAGAGACCCCATGTTCAGCCTTTTCAGTTATCAGGCTTATGAGCTAAAGGCTTTTAAGACACTTGATTGGAATAACCCCAGTTTGATAATTTCTGTTTTCCATGTACATACCAAGATTATTTATGAAAAGTATTAATGATCAGTTTGTGATTAGAAGATGAAACATTTTCCATAATCTTCGAGAGCACCCTGCAGTGTGTTCTCACATTGTTTCTGTTATCGGTATGCTTTCAGTATTAGTTTCTGCGATTCAGTGCGTAAACATTCCGGTGGAACTGATCAGGCATGCTATACAAACCATGTACAGACTGCTTCTTAGTATCCTGTAAGAAACGGAATGTTTCAGTCCTTGAAGCCATTCTGAATAACATTTTACAACCGTTTATTGAGCCTTTCTGAATAAAGTTTTCCAGCCATGTGATTTTTTTTCTGGTGAGGAATCGTACCTTTTCATTTTCAGGTGTCTTTTTGAAAGGTACAGAATGCAGCATTATATTCAGAAATAGGCTGCGTCAGTGAAGCATAAAGTGGTACAGTTATCTGCACGTGCCTTGAGTCCTGCTTACAAAAGACCATTTTTGTAATAGAAAAAATAGGTAAAGTTAATGGTTGTAAAGTTTTTTGTTTACTGACTTTGTCTGCCTGAGGGACTAAGACTCCTAGGTAGTATGTCACTTCCATAGAGACATCCGTGAACAGGAGCCTTTTTAATCTGTTGCTTGGTACCTGTCATTTCGGGAGAAAATCACAGGCTCTCTGGAGAGACAGGGAAAGCAGGAGCCGTCATCTTCCACTGTGTTTTTGAGGGCATTAAGCTGCCTGTCTCAGATGCTGGGTATTCAGCAAGACTTCTGTCAAGGAAATGCCTGATGGTGACCTCCGGGAAGGGCTTAACATGTGTTTGGGCTTCCCAGCTTCTGCAATGGACAGCTTGGTGGTCCGTATCACTTATGTGGCAGACAGTTTGACAAGGGCAGCAGAATCTAGAATTGATATATTGTGGCTCTGCTTTACTTGATTCTTGGGTGTTGAGAGGGTCCCTTATGGATTTCTCCTTTGGGGATTTCATTCTTTTTGGCCTAAAAATTGATGGGTTGCCCAGATCTGTGAAGGAAGCAGGGTAAACTTGTACCACTTTGGGAGTGAGATATAGAAGAGTTAGCAAATGCCTTGGTAATGCTTAAACTTAGCCCCAAAAAAAGGAGCCTTAAGGGAGCTAGCAGAGTCCTTGGCTGGTTCCCAACAAGGACATTGTGTAGAGGCTAAGGTTCTTAGCTTTTTTTCAGGATGATTCTAAGCAGTCTTCACTCCCAGCCTGATTACTTCCCTAGTGGGGGGTTGGAGGATGCTGCCTCTATTCACTGGTTTGGTTTGATTTTAATGGCCAGTTAGTGTTGATAGTCCAACCATCCACAACCCCTTTTCCCGTATTGCACACGGGGACAGGGTGTCACTTCATCAATGGCAGTCTAGAGCCAAGGTTCACACCACCAGGTGGCTATCCCTGCCATGGTTGTTCTTCCATATCATGCAGTTGCATGCACACTCAAACCTATGGTAAATTTAGAGTGTCCAATCCACCTACAGCACAACATCTTTGGAATGTGTGCGGAAACTGAGCACCCTGAGGAAACCCACAGGAACACATGCAGACTCTGCACAGAAGGCATCCTAGCTGATAATCAAACTGGTGAACCTCTTGCTGTGAGGTGACAGTGCTATCCGCTGCACCACTCTGCCGCCCATATGTGTTGGGAATGTGATCGCCAAAAACTATCATATAAAATATACTTCTGCTTCCGTACACGTTCTCTATCCTTGTCAGAAAGTCCCTTGTCACAACATCTCAGACAAGGAGGGAAATGCAGATTTACTTTGAAACAAAAGCTATCCAGTAGGTATTAAAAGACACGAAGTGGCTCTGGTATTCAAGATTTGTTTTCATTCTTCACTTTCTCTTACTGCCAGACAAGAATGTCTATGCAGCCAAGAGCTTCAGGAACCTTACCTCAGCATAAAGATAAGGAAGCAGTATGCAGATTCCTTTACTACTGAATAGTGGCAGAACTCACCCCTTTGGTGTGTCTTCCAACCCAAGGGTGTTTTAAAAGCGTCACTCAGTAGTAGTCATTTTCCTACAGCTACAAAGATGAAATTGTTTCTGTGTTTAAAAGAACAGCTGTTAATGGCCAACGGGGTTTCATCTGAGACATGGACTCTGTTCTAAACCTTTTCTGGATCACTCTGAGCTGAGCAAAATATTGTTAAACATCAAAACTTTACTTTCCTAGGCGATTCCCTAGATAATTAGGATATGCTGGGCATTTTCACTGCTACAAATAATTTATTTATTATTTTTGTTGATTGGCTTAGTTCCACTTGGCCAGTGGCCTGTTTTCAGGGGAAACTTGAGGTGGTATTTTATACTACTAGGGGAAGTTTTACAAGGGCATCAGGGAGCTTCCCCTTCTCTTTATAATAGATGCCATGGTATCTTTTACATCCATTTTAGCTACCACCAACTCAGACAGATGGGGCCTCCATTTAAAGGAGGAGGTACAGCACTCCATCTGCCTGGTGTGGGACTAGAACCCACAGCCTTCTGCACCAAAGGTGAATGTGCCACCTGTTGCACCACTGACACTAATATTTGTGGATAACCTATTCTTAGTGCCTATTTTATGTCCATTTTATTTATTACATTTGATAACTGGGTAGGTAGACCCGTTCCCAGACCCCTTTCAGCTATGACCTGGGCCCATAGAGTAACAGTTGTAGTAACAGTGTAAAACAGAGCAGTGTGACAAAGAACAAGATATTCAAAAAAATTCTAAGATGATAAATGCCAATTAATGTAAGTTACTAATCTATACCAATTAAAACAAGTTAAAAAAAGTATATGGATATGTAGATATTCACATTCTCAAAATTTCATATACAAGATGGCAATTGCAATACACATGCTATAGAAATAGAACAAGAAACCATTTTGGACATAATATGTACAGTATGTACATGTATGAAGCTGTTTTGTATTGTGATATCAGATGGAGAGAGAAAAGTAAAACTTTTATATACACATTATATGTGAACAGAGTTTTAGTAGAGTTTTATTTACTATGATTGCTGCTTCCCCATGGCTTAGTTTCCTGCCTGCTTGATGTGACATATGGTTAGACTACCCTTTTTCTTTGTGACAGGAGTGTGTTGCTGCTTAGAACAAACTTTCTTTCAGTACATTTTTCTGTCTAGTGTGCCTTCTTCTCTGATTTGAGATGGCAAACGATTACATACTGCAGGGGCAAATTTAGAGAATGCTATTTCACCAGTAGTGGTTTTGAACCTGTGTCTAACAAGGGATGTGGTATTATCATCTCGTATGGAATAATTTTGTTGTCTGATTTGTGGTTTTGAACTCAGTGGTGGGCAGTGACCTTCACTGAGAATTTTAAAAATTAGAAAAAAAAAAAGAAAATTTGCACTTATACTGACTGGTAGCCATTTGTAGTGTTCCAGCAGATGGCTTTGGTGAATGTCTTGTAACTTTACTAATTATATGCATAAAATATTATGTTACTAAATACATGATGTGTATGTGCTGCTTGTGTGTACTCATCCTGTGCTTCATTTGTGTATTGGAATGGCAGTTAAAGTTAGAGTTTCTTCCGTGGGAACTGGGTTTGAGTCCCTCAGCTTCCATTTGCCTTCTGTGTGACTGCAAGCAAGTCACTTGGCCATGACTGAATCTGCAAATGTCCCATGGGCATTAGTGCTGTACCCTGGTTACCAAATGTAAATAAATAAAAATATATATGCAATCTATGTGTTGCCCATGTATATTCCTTTATGAACCCACTACCTGTAACTCACTGTTTATACAGAAGGACATTTATAAATAACTCTATAAGGATAAAGGGAAGGGACTGTCAGTTTTGGCTTCTGTCAGAGATTTTTTTCTCAACAGTGTGGTTTTATTTGTTTTTTAATAAATCCTTTCAGAGCTCATTTTCTTAGCTGCGCTTTATAACTTGCGTATTAAGAACTCCTATTTTTTACTAATCTTAGCTAGTCCTTTGTTTATAGTACATTTCTGGAAAAAAGTTCACTCGTCATTCAAACCAGCTGTTTCTGTAGTTTTGCAAAATTCTTGTCTTGGAAGGCATCCAAGGTTGCACTTACCTCAGCCAAGTGATTCTCTGAGGTACAGGTATTGTTTATGACTCTTCTATGCCCTTGTTCTTGAAGAAAAGGTTTCAGTGCACACCCGCCTTCATACAAGCCTTGGGTAGCTACTGAGTCAAAACCAGTTAGTTCGCCAGTTGAAAGCAGTTTGCTAATTTGCCAGTGTCCTCCTCTCAATACTGTAATCGTGATGGGGTACCTTCACTGCATAAGGAAAGATGATCAGCTGTTTATGTCCTTTACTACGTGTGCTAAACAGCTGTTACCAGGCGATACCTATGCAAGTGGTTTTCTAACTGTGTTGTCCTTTGTTATAACAACCATAGAAAAATTCTGCATGGATGTCCTAGAAGGCATTCCACTAGAGCTACCTGTCTGTGTGTCATCAGTTTTGTTTCTGTAAATGTGTTTTGAATAACACTTTTGCTACTGAAACTTAACTGTTATGAAAACAAACAATTGATGTGACCATTAGGGGCATGCCTTTCTCTGGGGCTATGAATGTCAAGGTGTATGCCAATAGGACAGCCATCCAGTAAGGTCCAGCTGGCAAGTTCTGCCCTGATTGTTCCTGCAGCCAGAGTTAGTTGAAAACAGATAAGCTGTGGGTTCTTAATGTAATACTGGATCTAGGAGAAGAGCTTCAGCTGCAGGAAGCAAACTGGCCTCCTTATCCTGTGACTTTTTTCTTGTTTGTGGACTCTGCTTTGTACAGAACTAGATTGTTGTGTTTAGGCAGTGCATTATGTGAGTAAACAGTGAGAGCTGGCAGCCTGGTTAAGTTTTAGTATCTGTTTCTGCAGGCAGAGATGTTTTTACAGATGGCCATATTTGACCATTCATGGTATTCAGTTTCATGAAAACCTTTTCTATTTTGTTTCATCACCAAAACACCAGTAATAATTTAGTTTTTCCAGGCTCAGTCCTGCCACTGACTGAATCTCAAAGAAAAAAAATAACTGTTTTCTGGAAGCTGCAAGTGTAGTTTCATAAAACATTGAAAAATCTCCCAATTTTTTGTTGCCCCCCCTTCTAGCAGCCACTCCACGGCTGTACTTAACGTCTGGTTTATGCAGACCTTTCCAGGTCCTGGGTCCTGAATTTAAGAAGAATGGGCAAAGCTTGTTAGTAGCACACACAAATGTGTGCTTGATTTGTATAGAATGCTTCTCTCTGCCTCACACTAACCGTTCTAGAATGACAGTGGAGGGTGTGACCAGTTCCTCAATGGCAATTCTCTGTGTATAGCCACTGATGTTAGCCACTCTGGCCAGTGTCCTGTCTCTGAAACAAACCCATCTTACCTGTGGTTACCCCTCGACTCCCATCATCTTTCAGTGCACATTACTGGAAGTTGTAGGATCTTTTTTTTTTTTTTTCAAACATATTTTTATTAGTTTTAAAACTTTTGCAAAAAAGAAATGAAAATAAATACAAGATAAGGAACTTGTAAGGTACATCAAACCACGAAAAAGAAAGTAAAGTACATTCTAAATTAATACAAACAGTTAACGAGTTTTGATTTATAGACAAGCAGTTATTGGAACAAGTACCTTACTCCTGAACGGGTAAAAATTTCACTAGGGTGCCCCAGAAAAACATAATACAAATAGAAATCATGAGAGACCACATTTTTCTTCTCAGCAACTAATTCTAAGTGAAATGAGTACAGAGTACTTTTCAGCTGAGTTTCATTTTTTGTAGGTGCACTTTCCTAGTATTTGTCTGTTTGTCACATTGTTTAAAGTTTATATCTTATATGGCAGATGAGTAACACTATACAGTAATAACATTACATCACTTAAATACAGATCTGGGTAGCGTTCCCCTTAAACACTTTAAATGTTTTTCCTTTGCTTTATAGTATGATCAAATTAGTAGTGACATCCATTAAAGTTTTATGCAGGGTTGTCCTCTCTGATAAATGCATTTTGTTGTATTCGGCTCCAGGTTACTTTGTGATATAACTTTGACTCGTCTTGCTGTCTAGTTTCATGAGTTTTGATCGGTCTCATAGGTTCATAGGTGCTCACTAGGCTAATGACAACAAGGGCCTTTTTAAGCCTAGTCACGCATCCCAAATCTCTGACAAGTTCTGATACCCTTGATAAGTGTAAGCATGGGCCTGGGAGATGAACCATTTATAGGTTAACTGTGTCCATTAGAGAGACAGGTGCCCAACCAGGGATGAATTTCCAGTTTCCCAATCCAGTTGTCCAAGTTGCACTTGAATTGGGTTAGGGAAGAAATCTACTTCACATGGATGGGGAGCCTGTTCCATAGATGGGGTAGTTTCTGGGATACATACTTATCTGTCCAGAAGGTTCTATTTATATCACAGGCAAGGTTTAAGTCTTTAGAGTGGGTAATTCTGGTGCTGTTTGTTTTGTAGATATACAGGAGGTCCATCAGAGTGGGATCTGACAGTGCCCTGTATGCTAGGCATAGATCTCCCCTCAAAAGCCCGCAGGAGACAGAATACAGGGATAGGGTCTTGAGGCAGTCTGCACAGAACATTTTACTTATGCCCTGTATTCTTTTAGTGAGGAACCTCTGTGGATGTTTCAATTGTTGGATATGCCTGGCTAGGTACATACCAAAGGGCATTGTACTCAATGATAGGTCTGATGAATGACGAATGCAGTGGAACAATGACTTCCTTGGACTTAAATGCCATACCTTTGTTTATAAGTTTCAAAACATAGAATGATTTCCTCACCACTGTAGACACGTGATGGTCAAAGGCTAGATTACTATCTATGTGTGTCCCTAAGTCCATGACTACCGGGTCAACTCTAAGGGGTTTGTTGTCAATATGATAGTTACCAGGGATGTACGACTTCCCAAAGGATACTATTATGCATTTCTTGGCATTTAGTTTTAGTCCATGGCTCTGACACCAGTTGTTTGTCTGTGTCAGCCCCTCCTGGAGAACATTTGTGTCAGTGTGAGATTCAATGACAGCTCCTAATTTGCAATCATCTGCAGATTTAGTCAGCCAGAGACCACTGACATTGGCCTTGACTTCTGAGATGTAAAGGCCAAAAAGGAGCGGTCCAAGGAATGATCCCTGTGGGACTCCACTTGTGACTGGCGTCTTTGTAGAGGTGGACTCCCCACTTCTAACTTCCTGGGTCCTGTCTGTGAGCCAGTTGGCTATCCAGTAGGTGATGTACGGGTTTGTACCTAACCTCTCGAGGTTGTCAACAATGCCCAAGTGGGGTATTGTGTCAAATGCCTTGGCCAGGTCAAGGTAGGCAGTGTGAACGATTTTGCCCTCATCCAATCCTTTGGTGACCTTCTCAAAGAAGCCCACCAGGTTTAGTAGGCATGACCTGCCCTTAACGAAACCAAACTGGGTTGAGTGCAGTGTCTGGAGGTTTACTATATCTCTATCGATCAGCTCCATGATAATTCTTTCCACGGCTTTACATTTAAGACTAGTGAGGCTTAGGGGGTTTATAGTTTCCAGGGTCTGTAGATGGCCCACCTTTGTGCAGAGGGATGACTGTTGCCTTTCTCCATTCATGCGGCACTAAACCTGTTGGAGGCTACAGTTAAACAGTAACTACAGAGGCCCTGATAGATCTTGTTTCATTTTATTTAGAAGGCATCCTGGGATATTGTCTGGGCCCATTGATGCAGTGTTCTTGGTCTTTGAGAGAGCATTAAAGACCTGTTCCACAGTTATAGGAGGGGGGAAGTTATAATTGATGATATTTCCTGAGGGAAGGTTAATGGAGAGATAGGGGTAAAGTTGGAGCTGAATTTATCAGCCAGTGGTTTGCTATATCTTCTGGCTCAGTATAGGTGGCTCCATTTACAATGAGCTCTGCACACAATTATGTATCATCTTTGAGATTGCAGACATAGCTAAAGAATGCTTTGTGGTAGTCCTTGGCCTGGGAAGCCAAACTAACCTCAAATTTGGCTTTGGTAGACTTTATTTGTCCTCCGAGTTGTTTAAGTTTGATGAGAGTGCTTCTATCCTGCTGGGTGCTGCACCTCCTAATTTTTACCATGATTTTCTTCCTTCTGTTATACAGCCTATTGATTTTGTGATTCCATCAGGGTGACTTCTTTTCTGAGTTAGTTCTGTACTTCCTGGTGGGTACAGCTGCCTCTGTGCATCTGTTACATGCTTGTACAGGGTTTCTGTGAACAGTTCTGCATAGGCAGCAGTGTTTTCAAGGTTTATGGGGACTTTAAATTTTGCCAGGTTCTCACTTAATAGCAGGAGGTTAGCCTTAGAATAGTTCCAGAATATTCCAGGTTTAGCTGAGGGTCCAGGTTTTATTTTTACTTCATAGGAGACCATTTTGTGGTCTGACCTTACCAGGGAAGGTATTACAGTAGGGGGTATGCAGCAGTCTCCCATATTAGTGAGGACCAGATCCATTATGGTTGCACCCCTGCTTGGTGTACTGACTATCTGGTCCAGGGAGTTTGTGTTTACAAAATTCAGGAATCTCTGTGCATGTACATTTGATGTCGTATAGGACTCCCAGTTAATAGTGGGGTAATTAAAGTCACACATGAATATGATATTGAGTTGGATGGTTAATGTTTCTAATAAGTTTAAATATATGGTGTGGGTTTCCTGAATCATAGAGGGGGACCTGTAGCTTGCAAGGATGTGGTATTGGATTTTACCTATGGTGATTTGAACATGGAGCAGCTCAAGTGCATTGTCCTGTTTGACCAGCCTTGAAGTATATTTATTTTTGATGTAAATAGAGACACTTCCACCTTTAGTGCCTATCTGTGAAGTAGCTGGCCTAAATGTGTGGAAGACATTATAACTGCACTGTTGGTGTGTTGTCTGTGGCTTTAAACCATGTCTCAGCATTCTGTATGGTAGTTGTCCTGTTTTGCCTTGCTTATGTATGCTAGTTCAGTTTGACAGACTGGTCAGCTGTTAAGTTTAAATATTCTTCATTGTTAGGATCTTCCTTTTTGATCTTTAGACTTTTAAAGTCACAGTGTTTTAGGATCCCCCCACTACTACTCATTCAGCAAAGGTAGTGGTGAGTTCTGTGATTGCATCTTTTACGTTGTCTAAATATAATCTGGCTCACTTTTTTGTTTGCTATTCTCCTCCCATACAGAGTTCTCCTGCACTTTTTGACATCTATTATACTAAGTTTGTCAAAGCCATCATGGAGCTTCAACATAGGAAGACAATTTATATCCTTTCTCTGCCTCGACCCTTTCAGAAACATGAAGCTGAAGTGCTCATTGGCAGCCATTTTTCTCTCAGTCCTAAAGATTTGATGAGCTGTCCATTCCACTTTCCAGAACACCATCTTACAAGCTGAAATTTCCCAGTGCTAGTCTTTTTGGTTTTAGTGGTCAACCCACTGGTTTACACTGATTCTGTGTTGCATCTAGAGGGTCCAGCATTGCTTTCCTAATCCAGGTCTGTCTCTTGGTTCCTGTTCTGACTCCAACATTTAGCTCCTTCAGCTGTTATGCTGGCTTCTCTTGAGTTGGTTCACCTTCCTTCTGGACAAACAGTGGATTCAACATTCAATGCAGAAAAGGGAAATTCTCCCTATCCGCACCGTATGGTGCCGTTGAAAGTCTGTTTTCGAGCACTCAAAATTTTGAACGTTTAGTCTCGACCATGTAACTTTCAAAATTTCGATCATTCGAAAATTTGACAGGTACCCTTTATCTCCATCAATTTTACTTGGATGACTGGATTCTAGTGTTGTCCATGAGGAACAGTTTCATTTGGTACAGGGTTTTATTGTCTAGTTTGATTCCATTGCTGGGGTTTCAATCAGTTTGGTGAAGTCACATCTGAATCTCACACAAGGCATTCTGTTCACAGGATCACTACCCAATTGGGTCTGGTATATCTGCCTCTGGGCATTATCCAAAACATCCTAGTCAGTCACTTCATTTATCTCACATACTCAAACATCATCCAATTTGTACCTCTGACTTCTGGGGCTCATAATTGCTACAGAGTTTAGAACACCTTATGCCAGAATGTCCATAAGGGCCTTGCAATGGACACTGTGAATTCAGTGGTCACAGTACTTAGATCCCCCAGAGAAAACAGTAAGAATCTTCAGTGCATACTGGTAGTCTGGTCTGTGGCTTCATTTAGACAGTCTTCTTTAGGGCATATTTTTCTACACCCTCAGTCACTTTCACTGCAGATGCCTCTGCCCTAAGGTGGGGGCACTTCAGTGGTTAAGGGATGTGGTCTGTAGAGGAGTCAGCCTTGCTCTTCAGTGTTATGGAGATGCAAGCACTGTTCTGTAGTTTGGTATGGTAACAGTCATGGTGAAATGGGGTCCCAACCCTTTTGTTGGAAAGCAATAAAAGTGTGGGAGTCAGCAGTATCAACCCACCATGTTCTGATTGCCATGTACATTCCTGGATGAGTCACTTCCCTTGCTTATGGCTTAGCTGTTGTTTGTTGATGTCCCACAAGTAGTCAGCCTGTCGAGCCACTGCACGGTGGTGTTTCTGAAGTGGGATTTCCTGTTCTGCTATCTGTTCACCTCTGTGAGCAATGCTACATCTGGGAAATATCTCTCTCATTAATCCCTCTGCACAGCAGGGGTGAATTCATCTGGGACTGACCTGGGGGGACAGCAGGGGTGAATTCATCTGGGACTGACCTGGGGGGAGGTTAGTCTTTTCCCATTTCCACTGATTATGAAATTAATCTGAAAGTTTGGCCTCACAGGGCCAATGTTATCTCATCTTGCCAGAGTTCTTAGAATGTATGCCATACGACTGTCCACCCACTTTCAATTCTTCTAGAAGTCTGTAACATAGTTGTCATACACTGAGGTATAGCTTTTATTTTGCAGCAGGAAAACTTTTAAAGTGTTCCTGGCTCATAACATTTTAGACTTTTGTAATATTATTAATGCTTGTGATACTAATCCAGAAATTGGGTATATTGCATCTATGGCAGCTGTTAACTTGAGTGTCAATGACTAGCTGCAATCAGAGTAAAAACATCATACTGAAACTAAATTGCTATGATGGCTACAAGAGTATCCTGAACATGTCTTTTTCCATTTGTTCTCAAATGGTTCTAGACGAATTTGTAGGGAAATATAAAATCCTAAATGCTAAAGCCTTCAGATTTTATTTATTAGATATCAAACTTTATGTAGGGAATTAAGAGAATTTCTCGGGAAAGTTAGGTTAACTGGATTATGAAAATTGGAGGTACAAGATTACTTAAAAAAAAAAAAAAAAAAAAAAAAAACACGTATCCAGATGCGAGCCCACAAAGGGCATTATAAGAGAGTTTAGAAAGGATCTGGAATTGCCTTGTGAATTCAGAACTACACAAAGAAAACACTGTATTTATTTTTATTTATTCATTCTCTGATTGTCTGTTTATTCCAGTGCAGGGGTGTGGTAGAGCGAGAAACAGTTCTGGAACTCAGGGGCTGCAGGACATATGAATGGGGTGCCCAGAAAATCATAGTATGAACACACACACAGCATACTTAACTGTGGACACTTTAGAATCCACCAATGAACTTACAGCTCTTTGGAACATGGGAAGGAAGTGAAGAACCCAGCAAAACCCCATGCAGATACAGGGAGGATGTGCATACTCCACAGAGAAGGCACCTCAGCCAAGAAACTAACTGGAGCAATACACCACAATTCAACCCACAGACTGGGTAAGGTTATTTCCATGATGAAATATCTAAAATGTGGAAGAGAAGCTAGACCACAATCATTTAAGTAGAGATCTATATAAAAAGCTTGGTGAATGTAGTGCTTCATGTCTGGTTTATTCCTACGGTACACTTTATTTGGTTACTCCTGGCATCCTTCCTTTTCAGTACCCTTCCAAAGCAGAAGAGGTTTGTCTTTTCATTCAACATACAGAACCAGCTCTCTGATAAATATGGAACCTCAAATTCTTACTAAATTCTTAGCTATTCACATGGAAAACATGAGAAAATTTTTAGTGCTGAGCAAGTGACTTTTCTTAAGGGTCATAATCTTTCTAATTTGGTTTGCACAGCTCTATGAATTTTGGTTGAGGCAGAAGATGTACAGGGTTCATATCACGTGATGAAAATATTTTTAGCAAAGTAGGACAGCACCTAAGACTGAATTTTGAAATTATCACCTGTAGGACTTAACCTGCCAAAGTCCTGAACCCTTTCTAATGACTGCCTGGTCCAAAGGACCCAAACACCAAATCATTTCAGCCATGCAGACTCCCCTTTTAAGGAGAATGGCCCCAGGCTTTCTTTCATTTTTCCAGAAATTTCTTGTAATGTTTCATCTTTGTTCTTATAGTTAGTGTTTAAATCTCTACCAAGTATGTTTGTCCATGTATACCTATGTATAGACAGCAACCAGGTCAGCTCTTTCCTTCTTTTTTATCCTGAAACCTGAACTGTTTGCTAGGGTTGACATTCTGTTACTCCCCCCCCCCCCCTTCCCACACACACACAATCTCAGTTTGGTGTCATGTAGCTAGCATAATTAAACTTTCTTTAGTAAAGTACTTTTTCAGTTTTTCTGGGTACCTGTGTCTATATTAGAATGTGACTATCAAAAATATCAACATTCATAACATTAATACCACTTGATCAAAGTGCTACAAACTGGAATGCTGGAACATCGCACAGTTCTACTCTAGTCATTATAGAAAAGAAAAGCTCCAAAGTGTCAAAAGAAATTAAAAAAGTGCAAATGTGGAGTAAAAAATCACCTTAAGACTGCCCTTCAGAATGTTTGATGCACAAAGTAGAAGCCCATTTTTCAAAGCAGTGCTCTTTCTGAGCTCCCTTTAAGCATTCCATCTACCAAGTCACTATGAGTCACTTAGAATTGGAGAAAGTAAAGGCTACTCCAGTTTCCCAGCAATTTATGTAATCCCCTTCTCCTAGTCTACCTTCTACTCAGCTTCCAGAAATGTCAGCTATTATAGCTTTGGATGTCTGCTCCACTAAGGCAATTAAGAGAAGGAATTTTACCCACTGGGATGTACCTTCCTTAAAGAACCTTCCCAACCTAGGGGTACCAGTATGCTTCCATTGTATCCAAACCCAGGCTGCATGTGGCAAGGTCCTTCAGGTCAAGCCATTTTGTGACAGCTCAATTGGATTATTCTGCGATGTGGCAGGCCTTCCTATCAATACAGCACGTGTGGTTTCAGGTCTCAAACAACTCTTAAAGTGAGTCATGCATAATCTCTGCCAAATCTCTCTTCCTCAGTCCTTTCTGTTCCTTGTTGGGTCCTCTCCAGGTCTTGGTCCTGATATGAGTGATGGTTAACCCCTTGATGTTAGGTCATTGATGGATGTTTTGGGGTCAATAGGTTGTCAAGGCTGAGAGCACTGTCCTCAGACTCAGTAGTGCCAATGCTGACAGTCTTTGCCTCCAGACATTTTCTTTTCAAGCATGTTGGTGTTGGTGGTGGCGGCGGTGGCTCCCTCTTGGTTAGTATTTTGGGGTTGAAACCTCGGGAGTGAGGTCAGTCCTGACTTATTCAAGACTAGTCATGCCATCCCATGGCTGAGTTTTCAGGTGGTTGGCATTCATCCCCTTGACATGAATCGCAATGCTGATAAAACCTTTGGCCATTGGGATCCTAGCCAGTTGGCCTTTGACTTTTTCATGGTGGATCCATGGTCTTGGTCAGACTTGCAATCGGTGCCAGCTCTGACAGTGCAGGCTTCTCACTGTGGGTCCTCTCCAACATAATTCTTAACCACAGTATCTCCTGTAGGATCGCATGTGCCAGTGTTGTTGGCCATCCATATCCCCCACTCAGGTGCCAGCAACTGGAAGCTCAACTCCAGTTACTAGAGTTTTACCTGGATCTAGGGCTTAAAAAGAGGAAGCACTTTGATTTCCCTCCAGAATCTGCTATCCCTGACTTGGATGAGGAAGAAAAGTCATCTCTCAGATGACCCAACTATGGGGAAATTCTGGAAATAATCAGGGTATGATGGCCACTAAGTACCTTTCTGAATCCTGGCTTATGCTGGAGGAGCCTTTCAAGTTGCCCAGGTCTTGTTCTCAGTTGATCCCTCCACTCTAAAGAATGTTTTTGTTAGTGGCAGAGTTGTCATGGAAGGATCCAACCATAATGGCCCTATACCAGTGATCCCATAAAAGATCCTTCAGACACCTCTGGACCCCTAAAGACTAAATAGCTCTAGTTTGTACCCCTAAGTTTGACAGTATAGTGGTAATGGCCACTGTTAAGGCACCCACACTGCAGAACATAGTTCATCTCTTTTTTATTTGTCCAAGTCTTTTGGGTTTCTAATACCATGATGGGAATGGACCTCATTCCTAAGTGAAAGTACAATTAAAGTTTATGAAATTAGTATTGTTTCAATCTTTGATATCAGCCAGTAGTGCTCTTCGCAGCACCCACAATGTGCCCAGTAATGATTCCTCCTGCAATTCGTATGGAGTTACATGTATTGGTAACATATCTAAATACGATTATAAATTATTTTTTATAAGACCCGCTGCTCCTACTACTATTGGAACTGTATGGGTATCTTTCTTCCACATTGCTCTCATTTCTGTTTGCAAATCCTGATATTTTATGACTTTGTGTCTCTCTGTATGTAGGACACTGTAGTCACTGGGTGTGGTGATTTCAATGATCAATGCTACTCTTGTCTTCTTTTCTTGGACCACTGTATCCGGTTTTCTAGAATCTATCTTTTGAACTGTTGATAATGGATGATCCCATGTGATATAGACTTCTTCATTTTCTATGACGCTTTGTGGCTTATTTTTCAGTGTTGTTCAGCCACTTCAGTACCATAATGTTTGTACAATCCCCAGTGCAACAGTCTCTCCACATTATTATGCCTTTCAATATGCAGTCCTTCTGCCATTAGTATGTTGCAAGCAGCAATGAGATGTGCAACTGTTTCCAATTCGGTTTTACAAAACCTACATTTGTCTGTTTCTCCCACATTCAATGGACTTTATAAACCAACATGTACGCTTGGGCCACCAATATTAACTTTTCATCTCTTCGTTTGAATTTGCCTCTCCTTAACCATTCCTGTGTTTATTCCTGATCAACATGAGGTTCTTCCAGAAGTTTTCTGTACTTGCAACTATATTTATGCTTTTTCCACATTTCTTGCCATCTCATCTGGTCCTTCACCTTATATTCTTTTTTTTTGTTTTTTGGCACATTAATTTGCTGCCTGATTTTGATCTACTTCTGGTTTGATTTCCATTCCTGCTGGATGCCGATATGCTTCTACTAGATTAAGCAGAGAAGTCATCTTACATTTATTCTCCTCATGTTTCAAAACTTTCACTATGGCTGGGTCTAGTGAGGTCAGCAGATGTGTGTGGAGTCTCACAATTGCAGATCTATACATATAATCAATTTCAAGGAGGCCCATCCCTCCTTCAGAACAGGGAATATATAATCTTGGTATGCATTGATTTTTATAAATCATTTGATGAACATGAAGCATCCTTCTTCTCCTATCTAATCTATCTAACACATTTTGGGGGCAGTCAGGACAGGAAGAGTAAATTGGTTTATAGCTTGGATTTTATTCCTAGATGTCAGTACTGTTTTCAGGATTAATTTAAGTCTTCTGAAGTATTCCTTACTTTTATTTGCATTTGTTTGTGTTTTATTGTTGATCCTTCATCATCCCTCAGTAAGCGTTTTCAGGCGTTGGATCACCTACGGAAGCAAATGTATTCCTCCTGCAACTTTATCTCTTGGATGATGAACTATGCAAGGTATATGTTCAGACTTGAGAAGGACTTGTAATAAGAAGCATCCAAGAATCTGGAATGGCTGCCAGATGGAGAGTTAAAAAGCTGTTTTCCCAATTGTCAACCCTGTCATGTATATATCAAATTAATCCATGCACCCTTGCTTATAATGCAGCAGATGGGTGAGCAAGGGCATTGGACACCAATAAAGTGATTAGATGACAGGTCTCTAAATGACTTATGATTTCACTTAGAATACAAAGGCCAACTTCATGAATGCCCCATTTGCTGGAACCCTACTATTTAGATAGACAGTGAAAGGAAAACTGAAGAAACAATAAAAGGAGAGTAACACCATCATTGTTTTGGTAAAAGGTCAGCCTCCATAATGCACCCTTTCTAGGAAGCAACGGATGACACTTTTACATATGTGGTTTAGGCATAGTCAACAACAAGAAAACAAGTGTTTTGGAAGATGCTGCAGAATATAACAACTTTCAAAACAGCCATAAACTCAGAGGTGGGCAACTTTGGCAGCCTCTTAGGTCCTCTGAGATTGGTCTGTTGTTTATTTCCTGAAGGCTTCTCTGACAGCCCTATTCCACAGAGGGTTGGTGGTCATCTGTCTCGCCACCTGTGAAAATGGATGGCCATTGCATGGCATATATGGGTAAATAGAGCTATATTCAGAAGTTACTTGTATCATTTCTTCTCCCCTCTATTACCTCACTCTTCCAAATGTCCCACCCCATCAGAAGGTTGTGATGATAAAATGGGTGTTCAGTTTGCTGTGAGAGAAATAAAAGAGTCTCCATTCAACATTAAAGGACTAAACATTTACTCCAGATTCTTTTTGGTTCCCAAGAAGATACAATATCTCAGCCTCATTCTTGATCTCCATGACCTAAGCCAGTTTGTTTTAAACAGCTGCAAATAGTCATGGTACAATCCATCCCTTCATGTCTACACAAAGGGGGATTGGATGTGCTTTTTGGACCTTCAATACACTTTTGTCTGCATATTAAAATGTAAATAGAATTGAGACAATTTATCTGCTTCTGCATACAAACCAGCCATTATCAGTTTTGATCCCTTCTATTTGACTTTATCTTAGCACTTAGGGTGCTGACCCAAGTGCATGGCAGTGGCCACAGCACATCTGAGACATGAGAGAGACCAGGGTCTTTTTATACCTGGACAACCCATTCCAGGTGTCCCCCAACATGGAAACTCTCAAAACCTCCACAGGCTACCTACTAGATATGTTCAGTGTTTCAGTTATAACAGTAAATAAAAAACACCAAGGCCATGAACTGATGAACCGCAAGAAATGCAAAAAGCTAACGTAATTCTCCTTTAATCACCACTTTTGTCCACAAGACTTCTTCAGAACAAATCCATTTAAATACCACAGTTGAAATCAATTACTAATTTAATTGATTAGCTAGCTAAATTAACAATTAAAATGCACAACTACACTTAAAAAACAAGCAAATAAAAAAACAAAGTAATAAAAAAATATATATAATAGACATAAAATGCTATAATAAACCGTTTTTCTTAATGCATAACCCACAATTTTTAAAAAAAAAAAACATTCGATGTTGATCACATCATTGAGGCCAGGTTTTCTATCCACCTGTAACTTAATCTGCCATCTGGCCTCTCTGTTCCAAGTAATTTTTAAAATCTCCCCCTCTAATATCAGCTGTACTCTGCTCTGAGATAGAAAATAAGAAGTTGTTAAAACTGGAGCAATCAAGACTGTTTGTATAAAGCATGATTTATGTCTTTCTTTCTCATACTGTACTTGTGTTCCCTAATCCTCTTATTTAAATTCCTAGTCATCAATACATAAAATTCTTGGCATTTGTCACATACTGCCAAGTAAACTACCCCTTTGGTCTTACAACAAAAAACACCTGGCACACTAATCACTATACGGACCCTCCAAGATGTACCTGCACATGGCAAATTTATAACATATAAAATTTATAACATGCCACGTGACTTGTTGGTAATAGGTACATCTGAAGCCCTTGTCCCTTCCTTTTTCTAATAGTACTTTCAAACTTTAGTTTCTATACAGAAATGTAGGTTTTATTCCTACAGCTTTTAATAAATCCTGATTCCCTTCTATGATTTTACATTTTTGTTCAGTTATATTACAAATACTAATTCCATCCACAGTCATTTCCATGTTGAAACAAAGATGACTATCCTCCCCTGCTTCTCTTTTATATTTAGGGGTTATGGGCTTCTTCAGAATAGGAGGGTACCAAGTTTCCCTTTTGTCCCACATATTCTTGGTCAATACTCATACGTAACTCTCTTTGTAGCCTCTGTCACTAAATAAGTGAATGATATTTCAAATTCATTACCCAGTAGGTGATCCTCACTGGTCATCCTACTGGCTCGAATCAATTGTCCCTTCGATATGTTGTTCTTGATAAATTTGGGATGTTCACTGGAAAAATGTAAGTAACTGTAATGGAAGTAACTGTTCATGAATGTCTTCTTCCTGTAAATCTTACTTACAAACCTGTTCTCAGTGTCATCCCAAACTAAGTTGACATCAGATAGTTAATGCAAGTACCTGTGTCTCCCAGGAGAAAAATAAATTACTTGAACATAGAGAGGCCAGATGGCAGATAAAGTTACAGGTGGATAGGAAACCTGGCCTCACTGATGTGTTCAACATCAAATGTTTTTTAAAAAATTGTAGGTTATGCATTAAGAAAAATGGTTTATTATAACATTTTATGTCTATTATATATTTTTTCTTTGTTTTTTTATTTGCTTGTTTTTTAAATGCAGTTGTGCATTTTAAAAATGCAGTTGTGCATTTTAATTGTTAATTTAGCTAGTTAATTAATCAAATGAATTAGTAATTGATTTTTATTTATCTTTATTTTACATGTGTTGATAGAGCTGGTCTAACTAGATATATGTCCATTTTCAGTAGAGGCCCGGGGAGAAAAGCTCCAATATAGGCAATAATATCTTGTTACATGGAATATAAAAAACATTGATAACATATAATAAAGCTCCAATATAGGCAATAATATCTTAGAATACATTATATACAATAGAAGGAAGTAACATTACATTATTTTAGATTAGACAATAGGGGGTGAGTTTGTTTAGAGAAGGAAGTCATGAAACAGTGCAGAGAGGAAGTCTTTTTAATGCTAGGAAGTGGTTAGCGTTCTAGTTGCAATTGATAGGATAATAAAACAACAGCACAGAGAGATAAAGGGAGCGGGAGATAGGGAAGTATATTTCAACTGTGATATTTAAATGGATTTGTATTCTAGTGGTTTTGTATTATTCTGAAGAAGTCTTGTGGATGAAAGCAGTGATTAAAGGAGGATTACGCTAACTTTTTTTTATTTGTTGTTGTTTCTCAGTTCGTGGCCTTGGTGTTTTTTTGTTTTTTATTAGTTTTTTTGCTACACCTTGAACGTGTTTGCGTCTAACAGTAAATACTACAAAGTCCTATTACTGTAGATGCCTGCATAGTCCATCACTGTCACTACATGCAAGATGTACAAATTGATTGCCAAACATTTCTTCCAGAGGACACAATTCAATTTATATAAACACTATTCTTATAAACGCTCCAAAATCAGCATGTGACAGCAGCACTGTGTCTCATAGTATTAGGTCTTATGGTAGCACCTACTTACATTGTCCCATTGCTTAGTTTCACAAAAGAATATTACAGTGAACATTCAGGATATAATGGCATCAGCTGTCAGATCCCTTAAATGTCCTGCTGAAGATATCCAAGAAATGCAAGTATCATATCAAGTGGTGGATTTATTATTCTAAACTGACTCTGAGTTGACCTTCCCAAAACTCTGTCCTTGCTGTGATGGTTATTAAAAATGCTTCTGCATTAGAGTGTGTGTGTGTGGGGGGCATTGTCAGAAGTAGACAGTCCAGTGGGCTTGGACACAGAGGTCATCCTGAACATCAGTGCTCTGGAAATGAGAGTAGTTGTTTTGACCATGTAAGTATTCCAAGCCTTCTTCCTTGGGTGATTTTGCCATCAGCTTCAAACGTCATGACAATAGTATGGTACTTGAACAAGCAAGAAGGTACCCATTAGACGGTACCCATTAGAAAGTACCCATTAGATGGTACGCATTAGAAGGTACCCATTCCTATTCTCTTTGCTGGGAGGTCATGTGCACAGCTGCTTTCCTCATAACTACCTGCATATCTGGGCAAGCCAATTACTTTGTGAACAGGCTCAGCTGTGTTCTGCTACTGCCACATGACTGATCATTCCACCAGTCTGCAGCCAGAACTATGTTTAGCAGTTTGGGAAGCCTTGCTGTGGCATTACTGCCCCCCAACAAGTTCCATTTTCAGGAAGTTCCTTTTCCTTATTTTTCATATCAGGAGGGCATATCAGAAGTTCTGCGATACCAAAGTGGTCCCTGGGTCTCATTTGCCTCTCTCTTATTCTTAAATTTCTGAAGAAAGCCAAGGCATACAAGACCAATGTCATTCTGTTAGCTTCATTTTGGCCTCTGCAACTGTGTTTCCTAGATGATTGGTGAATAAGCATACTAGTGCCAGTGTTCAAACTCAAAGGGGACATTCACAACTGTGGGTAGTATAGAAGTATCATACTCTTATTATACTGCATGAAAGTTCTGGAGAGGGTGACTGATAAATGAATATGCAGTGGAGTATTAAAATGGGAAATGAGCAGTTCGGATTAAGCACAACCAACTCAATGTTTGGAGTGAGACAAACAGTTGAGAACCTAGAGATGATGAAAGAGCCCAACAGAGCATTCCTAGACTTGGAGAAAGCATATGACAAGGTCCCAAGAAAGCCAATTTGCTCAATCCTGTGGTGGTTCAAAGGCCCAGAAACAATGGTAGAATTAGTACAAGTTAGGTACAAAGACCCAATGACTCAAGTATGAACAATGTTCGATCTTACAGAAGGGTTCCTGGTGAGAGTGGGTGTGCATCAGGGTTCCTCTGAGCCCACTACTGTTCATATTGTTGATGGACTACATTAGCAAATAGGTCAGTGGAGACAGGTCAACAAAGTTGCTGTATGCAGACTCTGAGCAAGAACTTCAGCAAAGGGTAGGGGAATGGAATGCAAAACTGAAGGCATATGGGATGAAAATGAGCATAGATAACAAAGGTGTAATGGCAGCAAATGGGGAAAAATCAGAAGAAGCTAAGAATTGAGGTGGAAGAGAAAACCGTGGAACAGGTTAACAGCTCCAAGTATCTGGGAGGGGTGATTTGAGGGGAAGGGAAGTCTGAATGAGGAGGTCAAAGCTAGAATCAGTGGGGCTGTAGCCAACTGGCACAGAGTGCCATGGGTAGTGTATGACAGAAAAATGACAAAGAAGCTGAAAAGTAAGTATACAAAACAGTGGTGCGACCAGTACTACTGTATGGTACAGAAACCTGGGCAGTAAAGACAGAGCAGTTTAGGAAGCCAGAGTTGATGGAGATGAAGTGCCTGAGATGGGTGGTAGGATGCACACTATGGGACAGATGAAGAAATGAGGACATATAGAGCAGAAGCCAAAGTGGCTCCAATTACAGAAAAGGTCAAAGAGAACAGATTATGGTGGTTTGGGCACATGTGCAGGAAAGCAGAAGACAATCTGGTGAAGTAGATTTGGAACAGACAGGAAGAAGGTAAGAGGAAACAAGGGAGTCCAACAAAGAGATGGATGCTTTGTGTAAGAGAAGATCTGCAACAGTCAGGCATGACTTTTGAAGAAGGTAGGAGAGTGTCATTGAATAGGGAGAGATGGCGACAAGTGACACAACACTCTGACCCCATATAGAAAAATGAGAAAAAGGAGTTGATGATGAATTATGAACTGTGGTTCCCTTTCTTACCTTCTCACTTGCTGGTCAGCCTCCTCTGTCTGAGGCCAACCAGGAGACTTTTAACTGATTCATCCATCAAGCCCTATCCAAACTTTTACTCCCTACTTTTAACAACATGGTTTCTTCAACTCTACTGATAGCTAGGTGCTCTTCATATCTAGTGATGGTGGTCTAAATACCGGAATATGGTCAGAGACCCAATTTGAAGAAAAAGTATAAAGTAAGGGGTCTCATTTTTTTCCTGGATGTGCAGGTTCTGCTTGGTTTTCCTTGGACTGCTGTGTCTACTGGGGCAATCAGTTCTGAGGATCATATGCCTGCACGTCACCTTTATGTGCTACGCTACACAAGGAGAGTGTAGGTGACATTCAGCATACCTTAAAACAATGGTAGACTTTGGTAAACTGGCCATATGTTGGGCTTCATGGCAGGGAATCCAATTTGTAATGAATACTGCAGTGGTGAAGGCAAGGACATCTACTGTTATGGTGAGATTTTACACAACTGTACTTTTCAGCAATAGGGTTGTGAGTGTATGTCTGCTAGTGTGTGAAAACAGAATTGCAGCAGATAGTAAAAACAACCACAAGACCTTCTATAGTTATGTAAAGAATCTCCACGGCAATACCCAGATTTGCTTGAAGCTGTTGCACAATGGCACCTCCTATACCGAGCCAACAATTGCCAATATACTGGCCGACAGTTTCAGTGCCAACTTTACCCCTCTCTCCCCCAACAAAGGACCAATCACAATACCAGTAGATTGCCAGGCACCCAGTATTACTGCTGCACAGGTTAAAACAGGACTGTCCAAGGCCAAGAATACAGCTTCCATGGGACCTGACAATATCCCTGGCTGTGTTCTACATGAACTACAGAGTGAACTGGCACCTCACTTGTGTGCCCTGTCCAATCACAACCTCACCTCAGGCTATGTTCCTACCGAATGGCGCACTGCTACAGTCATCCCTCTCCACAAAAGAGGAGTGACTACAGACCCTGGGAACTATCGCCCCATTAGCCTGACAAGTCTGATATGCAACGCTATGGAATGCATCATCATGGACCTAATAAACAAAGATATAGGGAACCTCCAAACTCTGGATCCCACACAGTTTGGTTTTGTGAAGGGTAGATCATGCCTGCTCAACCTGTTCTACTTCTTTGAGTCAGTCACCAGAGCTGTGGATGAAGGCAATGTGGTTCATACAGCCTACCTTGAACTGGCCAAGGCCTTTGATACCATTCCCCACTCAGGAATCATAGAAAAACTCACTAAGCTAGGCATCAACCCCTATATCACTAGGTGGGTTGCAAATTGGCTCACAGATAGAACCCACAGTGTGAAAGTAGCTGACTCCAAGTCAAACTGTTGACCAGCCACGAGTGGAGTCCCACAGGGTTCAGTCCTGGGTCCTCTCCTGTGTGGTATCTACTTCTCTGAAGTCCAGGCCAACATGAAGGGACTCTGGCTAACAAATTTCACAGACTATTGCAAGTTGGGAGCCATAATTAACTCCCCAAGTGATGTTGACATTCTACAGAAAGGCCTCACTGAGACCAATAACTGGTGTCAGAACCATGGCCTTAAGCTCAATGCCAAAAAATGTGTTGTCATCCCCTTTGGGAAAAACTCGGTTCCCATGAATTACCACATCGATGGTAGTCCACTGAACACAGAAGGCATCATAAGAGATCTGGGAACACAGGTTGACAGCAACCTCTCTTTTGACCACCACATTGCCACTGTGGTCAGAAAGTCCTTCTGTGTGGCACATCTCATTACGAAGGGTTTTGCATCCAGGAAGAAAGAGGTCATTGTCTCCCTCTACTCTTTCCTAATTGGGACAATCATTGAGTACAATGCCCCATTTGGCATGTACCTCACTAGACACCTACAACAACTGGAGAGGCCGAAAAAATACCTCACAAAGAAGATCTTAGGCCTTAAACACTTGTCCTATATGGACAGACTCAAAAAACTCCAACTATTCTCTGTCTCATATCACCTACTTAGAGGCGATCTCTGCTTGACTTACAAAGCCATGTCTGACCCAGCTCTGTTAGAAATGCTACATCTAAAGAAATCCCAATCCGTCTGCACTACACACTTTAGAGACCTCAACCTTTTTACCACAGTCAACAGAACAAGCTGGAGGGACAGGTTCATAACCCAGAGACTGCCCATGCTATGGAATAGACTTCCCATACATGTCAAGTGGAGCACCTCACTGGTCCTATTCAAGAGATATCTTGATGAGTGGATGGGAAATAGAAAATTCACCCCTGGGAATCACTCCAGTGGCTCTACCTGACGGAGGCAATGAGAACTAAGGTCAGGTGGCACGATGCCAGGGTAATCCTATGGGCTAGGCTTGTAAAGGCTCCAGGGCCATTATCCTAGTACACACATATGAACCTATGGATAGGTAAGGTGATAAATGGTAAGAGTGTATGTGCAAATGTTTGCGAGTTTGAATTAGGGCTAAGGGGACAGAAGTACTTTTGTGAATGTGTGTTACTATATGTAGTGTGTGTTTGACACATGCTGTGTGCCAGTAGCTTTACAGAAAGGATTCTCCTAAGGTAAGATGTCATGTTAGAAGGAGTAGGATAATGGTTAGCATGCATTAGTAAAGTGGTGCAGGGGTGACTTTGCCCCATGCACAATTGTAATAATATGTGTTAAACCTAACCACACACCTTACCTTAGAAAAAACATTTCCGTTAACACTACCACTGCAGAAGACTGCACGGACATCCACTGCATATAAACACACATAACAGAAATTATTTACTTACCTAACCCTTATTCTAACCCTAACTCACAAAGGCAAACACACTCCAAAGCATAAACTCTCTGGGCAGTACAGATATTTGGTAAAACGAGCATTCAGGAAACCATCCCGGTATTTCACTTTCCGAACAAATGGATGTTTGATAAAATGCACTGGACCCATACACACATATGCATGCACACGTTATCTTTATTTATGTCTGCCTTATCCCCATTCCCAACATACTGCACTCCTCCCCACTAGCCCATTTGTAACTGTGAAATTGTGTTAAATGCTTCATGTTGTGGCTGTATTTGTTGCTTTTGGTTGGATATCCCTTTGTAAATATATTGATATACAATAAAATTTATAAATGCGTGTTTGGACATATTTGATAATTGTACTGACGCATTAAATACTTTGTGTCGTGGCTGTATTTGTTGCTTTTGGTTGTACTTCCTTTTTAATTTCTCCAAATCTTTTGGGTTTCTAATACCATGATGAAAATGGACCCCATTCCTAAGTCAAAGTATGATTAAAGTTCTTGAGGGCGGCACAGTGGTGCAGAGGTTAATGCTGTCACCTCACAGCAAGAGATTCTCCTGTTCAATTCTCGGCTGGGGTGCCTTCTGTGTGTAGTTTGCATGTTCTCCCTGCGTTCGCGTGGGTTTCCTTCGGGTACTCCGGTTTCCTCCCACATTCTAAAGACATGCTTCTGGAGCATTTCTCCCCGGGCCTCCACTGAAAACAGGATCTGTGGAACCTAAGTAAATAAAAATGTCCCAGTGTCCACCAAACTACTACACAAAAGCCAGGAAAGGCAAAAACACACCAGGAAACCGGAGACAATACTGGAAGCTGGAAACAGAATTTAATATATCCAAAATACCTGGTGTGTTTTTGCCTTTCCTGGCTTTTGTGTAGTGATCTGTGGAACCTAGTCGGACTTTCCCGGTCAACAAATGTTAAATAAATAAAAAAATGAAATTAGTATTGTTTCAGTCTTTGATGTCAGCCAAAAGTGATCTTCGCAGCACTCACAACGTGCCCGGTAATAACTTCTTCTGCAGTTCGTACAGTTACATGTATTGGTAGTGTATCTAAATATGCTTGTAGACTCTATTTTATAAGACCCATTGCTCCTACTACTATTGGAACTATCTGGGTATCCTTCTTCCACACTGCTCGTTTCTACTTGCAGATACTGTAGTCACTGGGTGTGGCGATTTCAAGGATCAATGCTACTCTTGTCTTTTTTCTTGGACTACTATATCTGTTTTTCTAGCATTTATCTTTTGAATTGTTAGTAATGGATGATCCTGCGTAATGTAAACTTATCATTTTCTATGATGCTTTATGGCTCATGTTTCCAGTGTTTTTCAGCTACTTCAGTACCATAATGTTTGCACAATCCCCAGTGCAACAGTCTTGCCACATTATTATGCCTTTCAGTATACAGTCCTTCTGCCATTAGTATGTCACAACCAGCAACGAGATGTGCGACTGTTTCCAATTCAGTTTTACAAAACCTACATTTGTCTGTTTCTCCCACATATTCAATGGACTTTGTAAATCAGCATGTATGTAGCCCACTATCTTGAGCCACCAATATTAACCTTTCATCTCTTGGTTTGAATTCACCTCTCCTTAACCATTCCTGAGTTTGTTCCTGATCAACATGAGTCTTCCAGATGTTTTCTATACTTGCAATTATATTTATGCATTCTCCAAATTTCTTGCCTTTTCATCTTGTCCTTCACCTTATATTCTTTCTTTTATTTTTTGTTTTTTTGGCACATTCAGTTGCTTCCTGATTTTTATCTACTTTTGGTTTGATTTCCATTCTTGCGTGATGGTGATATGCTTCTGCTAGGTTAAGCAGAGAAGTCATCTTAGATTTATTCTCCTCATGTTTCAAAACTTTCACTATGTTTGGCTCTTGTGAGGTCAGCAGATATGTGTGGACTTCCACTATTGTAGATCTGTACATGTAATCAATTTCAAGTAAGCCCATCCCTCCTTCGGAATGGGGAATATATAATCTTGGTATGCACTGATTTTTATAGATCATTTGGTGATCATGAAGCATCCTTCTTATTTTAATATCTAATTTTATCTAAAGTTTGGGGCCAATCAATCACTCCAAAACTGTAAGTTAGGACAGGAAGAGCAAATTGGTTTATAGCTTGGATTTTGTTCCTAGACGTCAATGCTATTTTCAGGACTAATTTAAGTCTTCTGAAATATTCTTTACGAAGTTTTTTTCACATTTGTTTGTTTTATTGCTGAGCCTTCATTAGCTCCCAAGTATTTATACACTCCCTCTTGCTCAAGTTATTGTATATCACATTCCTGTCCCAAACTGATGGTTTCCTGGTGCTGTAGTTTTCCTGCTTTAAAGGTTGCTTTTGCACATTTATCAAGACCAAATGACATTCTAATACCATATGAAAAAGTTTTATCAACCTGAAGCTGTGCTTTCAGTTCCTCATCTGATGAGCTATACAGTTTTAAATCACCGACAAATAGAATATGAGAAGTCTTTATAGACTTTGAGGTTTTCTAGGAGCCAAATTGTAGCCATGGCCTAAGCTGTTAAGTAGACAGCTTGATGGGTTAAGGGCAAGGCAGAATAGCAACAGTGACAAAGAGTCACCCTGGAATATCCCCTTTGAATTTTTATCCCTGGGATAGTAAATTGTCCTTTATCATGGTTTAATTGCAAAGTGGTCTGCCATTGTTTCATGGTCACTGTAAAGTAGTCGATCAGTGTAGGTTGTACATTATACATTTTTAAGCACTCTTTTATCCATGAATGCGGCATACTATCAAATGTTTTTTTGTAGTCAATCCATGCCATACTTTGATTCTTCCCCTTTTTACAGTTTTCCACTATGACTTCAGCAACAGATGATCCTTTGTTCCATATGACATTCTTTTATTGCTCTTTTGTTCTACTGCCATAATCGAGTTTTGTTCTAAATGACTATAAACTCTGTCAGCATCAATTCCCACATACAGTTTATACATCGTCAGAAAGCAAGTTATTGGTCTATAATTTTTGGGGTAGCTTAAAGGTTTCTTAAGTATGAGCATTGTTTTACCTGTTGTTAGTCAGACTGGTGTCTATTCAGGGTGTGGATATAAATGGTTCTTACTCATGGCTAGGTCTTCATGCAAAGATGTTAATACTTTTAACCAAAAGTTAGGTACTGCATCTGGTCCTGGGGTTTTCCAGTTAGAGGCGTTGCTTAACTTTGTTTCAATCTCTCTGACTGTTATTTCATCCCATTTCATATTCTGTACCTTTAAACTTCTTATTCTTTCTTTTATTTATTTTATCCATTTAGCATCTTTGTTGTGTTCCACAGGATCATCATAGATACTTCTCCAAAATGCATATATTTCTTCTTTTTTTGGCAGTCTTTCAATTCCTTTTATCTTGTTTCCCAATTCTCTATAAAACATTTTTGGACCATCACCAAATTGCTTATTTTGTACTTTTCCTTTATATTTATCTGTGTATCTTCTAAGTTTTTCTGCCTGTGCTGAAATTTTTAATTCATTTGCGATAGTGCATGATAGATCCTGGTCTGTTCTAATACTGCGCACTGCTTTTATCACATCTATCTTTTTTAGTATTTTTGTTGATCTATTCCCTCTTCTATAGTCTTCTAACAGTGACACTTCCTGTTTTAATTGCTTTATATTTTTCTCTATTTGATACTTCCATGATGGTATTCAATTTCTCCCCTTCCTTTACCTCACTACCATGTGCTCTTGTGGTAGAAATTTATCAGTTATTAATTTAGCTGCACAGTAACATATTCTGTTTACTTCTGTCATATTGCATGGATCTCTATGGACTGTCCTAATTACTATGTTCATTTTTTATCATATTCTGACTTTTGGGGTTTTATTGACCTTCTGCAGTCTATTTCTTTCATTGATTTTAATATATCTATCCATGTCCATTAAATCAAACAGCTCTTCCCTTAGTTCATTTTCTTCCAGACTGAGGGCACATCCTTTGTTTTCCACTTCCTACAGGCATTCTATAGAAAGTTCTATAGCATCTTCCTGTGGCACCTTCTCTTCAATTTCATCCTGCGCCGTCCGTTGCTCTATCATATGGTAACTCACTGGCCTATCACTCCTCAACATTGACTGCATCAGAGTTTCCACAGTCTCCTGTTCCTTCCCTTGCTGTCTAGCTTCAAGTGAACATTTATACTGGTTTCCTGTGGAAGGCTCCAAATTATCTTGATATGGCACCTAACCAGTTGCTTCCTGTTCCACTAGTTTCCCCGTAATTTGGATATCCATTGCTGTATCCTGTTGTGGTGCTTTCTGCATTAGATTTTCTACACTGAATCCTTCACTTTGCAGGTGCACTCCATAACCTCAATTTCTATTTCTTTAACTTCTCCATTACTACTTTTTCTTTGTCTCCTTTTTTGTATTGTAAAGTTTTCCATATCCAGATTCCTTTGGCTGTATTTCTCTTCAAATATCTTTGGTGCTGTTATTTTTGTATTGGTTAGTTTTGCTTTCTCCTTTGCATAAATATTGCACATATTAAATCTCATTTTCTTTCCTGTATACGTATTTGTTCTTCAGATGTTTCCTGATCTTCCTGCTTCTCCTTACTTTGGGGCTCACTCCATCATGCTGTGATGTAGTCTGTGTTAGACTTTTTACAATAAATCCTTCACTTCACAGACACTCCATAACTTCAACTTCCATTTCTTTAACTTCTGCTTTACTAATCTTCGTTTCTACATTCCATCTTTGTGATAGTAATTTTTTTATTGTGAAATTTTCCATATCTGGATGCCTTTGCCTGTATTTCTCTTTGAATATCTTTGTGGCTACCTTCTCTATATTATTTATTTATTTATTTCCAGTTTGATAACCGAGGAGGTCCACTGGGCTCAAAGAGCCCGTTTTCAGTGGAGGCCTGGGGAGAAAAGCTCCAAAATACAAAGATACAAAGAATAAAATACAATAAAATATGATAAAAAGTACAATAAAATGCAGTTATGAAGAATCCTGGTATTATATAATGTTTTAAACAAAGTTGTAAGATGAATAAAGTGAGATGTAGCAAAAAGAATTAGTGTAATAAGTGGAATATAGGAGACCTGAGGATAGTTTATACAGAGCATGCTTGGTAACAAAGATGGGTTGTGTGAAGTAGGAAGAGTAGTAGGAATAAATACCGAGAGTGGAGGAAGGAGAGAGGCAGCTGAGCAGTGAGACCTGAGGATAGTTTATACAGAGCATGCTTGGTAACAAAGATGGGTAGTGTGAAGTAGGAAGAGTAGTAGGAATAAATACCGAGAGTGGAGGAAGGAGAGAGGCAGCTGAGCAGTGAAACCCGAGGATAGTTTATACAGAACATGCTTGGTAACAAAGATGGGTAGTGTGAAGTAGGAAGAGTAGAAGGAATAAATACCGAGAGTGGAAGAAGGAGAGAGGCAGCTGAGCAGTGAGACCTGAGGATAGTTTATACAGAGCATGCTTGGTAACAAAGATGGGTAGTGTGAAGTAGGAAGAGTAGAAGGAATAAATACCGAGAGTGGAGGAAGGAGAGAGGCAGCTGAGCAGTGAGACCTGAGGATAGTTTATACAGAACATGCTTGGTAACAAAGATGGGTAGTGTGAAGTAGGAAGAGTAGTAGGAATAAATACCGACAGTGGAGGAAGGAGAGAGGCAGCTGAGCAGTGAGACCTGAGGATAGTTTATACAGAGCATGCTTGGTAACAAAGATGGGTAGTGTGAAGTAGGAAGAGCAGTAGGAATAAATACCGAGAGTGGAGGAAGGAGAGAGAGGCAGTTGTGTAGTGAAACAAGAGGCAAAAGTATATTAGAAAGAAGAACATATGTGAGAAGAAAAGCAATAGGGGGTAATACAAGGGGATGGAGGGTAAAGATAGTAGAAGAGTGTTAGACACAATTTGTAGAATGTTAGAAACATTAGTTAGTGTTATATAGGTTTAGATGGAAGAAGTATATAGGGGGAGAAAAGTACAGAAAGAAGGGTATGTGTAGGATTTACACTATATACATTAAAGGTGTATAAGTTATGTAAGAAGTATCAAGGGGAAGCTGTTTGGTAATATAGCAAGGTGAAGAAGTATTTTTTTGCATAAATATTACACCATATCAAATCTCACTTTCTTTCCCATGTCCATAGTTCTTTTTTATACCTTTCAAAAATATCTAGGTTTTGTTGTTTACATTTTCGCACTTCCACAAGATGTTTCTTTTCCCAAGCAGATCAAAGTTTCTTGATCTATATACTTTTTCAAAAATCTGTTGTATTAATGAACGCAATTTTTTATTTGAAGCTTCTGACAGTTTTTCCTGTGAAAGTATTTTTCTTTCCTCTAATTTATCTCCTAATCTCTTGTATATCCTCTGTCTGGAAATTCTGGGCTTTTTGCATAATAGTAACAATACATAATGTATTTCTTATCCTCACTAGTCCACTCTTTATGGCTCTTTTTTGGTCTATCAGTTTTTGTGATTTCTGTAGGCTGCTACTTCCTTCTACAACAGAGGGGCCATTCCTTCCCCCCACCCCCTGTCTGGCCCCATTGTAGGAATGCTTCCGGATTTTGAGGATTCTACACCATCACGCTTTTACAGTCCTAGCACACAGTGTGCCTACCACAATTGCGCACTTTTTTTATCTTGGGACTTGTGCACCCAGCTATCTTTTTTTGTTTTTGACCTTACTTCTGTCCATGATATATGCAATATAAATACAGTCTATATATCAGCGTTGCCTTGGTGAGATTTTGTGAAAAAGAGGGTCCACCTCGCGAAGGTACTCACCAAGACTTGAGGATGAATTCAGCTTCAGCAGTACTTCTCCTTTGCTTGCTGACTTTTCATCTCTCCATTAGGCCCCGTACTTGTACTTCCCTTTGTAAATGTACTGATATACAATAACATTTATAAATGCCTGTTTGGACATACTTATTTGATAATTGTACAGACAGACATACACACGTATGATGGCAGGCATATTATACACACAGAAAGGCAGACTTATAATTTATTGGTACACTTCCCTACCCAATATGAGCACAATCACAATTTAACATTATTCCCCTACCCCACTCATACTCTATAATTTGGCAGTGCCTAACTCAACCATTATCAGTACAACACATCTCACAACAAACTGCCTTCCAGATACGCACAATAGAGGATGTGACGTCAGCCCAATAATTCCATCTGTGTAAAGGATGCTCTCGGTCATGTGACTGTGACATGACGTTAAAGCACTTCCTGCTTCTTAATTCCTGAAAGGGAGACAGCGGTTTTCTGGTGTATGCAATAGCGATTTTTAAGTTAACAGTAACCGTAAAGACTATACAGTGAGTCATATTTTCTCTTCTTCCATTGTAGTCTTTGTGGATAACGTTTGAGGTGGATGTCTGGTGAATCTAAGTGTATAGTATTACTGCGTTGGCAAATCATTCATAAGAACTAGTTTGTGGAAACCACGTCATCGTAGTAGAAAAAAGGAAGAAAAGTGTTTCATCAGCTGTTGAGGGGAAAACGGTTGTGTTATGTGAAAAGAAGAGTTTCTCATTTATGTATTATATGTTGAATTACGTGCATGTTGTTTTCTGAGGTCTGAGTGTGCAGTGTGAGGGGAAGGAGACCTGTTACTGTGGAAGCTGTCTGCTTTTTCTCTGTCAATCTTCATTGTAAGCATTTAAGTAGATTTATATGTTTCGTGATACCAACTGTACCGATAGTTATGGTGCACCAACATGAAAGCTGACTTATTCTTCTGACACATTGATTTGAGAGCCGAGTAGGTACTCATGCGCTTTGTGGGTTCTCCGTTTGTTTTTATGTTTTCCTTTAGAGTATTGTATGATGGTGGGAGAGTTTTATTGTCCAAGTCCATTTTACAAGTACATTCAACTTGACAGGGGTTGGAATTACTGGGGAGTAACTGCCGGAAGGTGTTCTGAAGCCCAGTGCCCCAAGTGGAGGGCATCACTGCCTCTGGAGGAACCATTTGTGTGGGCATTTCTGGGTTTTGTTGATTACTAAATATGTTATGAAAGAATTCTGATTCTTTTTTCTAAGTGATGGATTTGATGTGCAGAGATTCAGCATCACATTGTCTAGATAGCATAGGGTACGAAAAAATGGCACTCATTTTACTTCCTGCAGCAATGCATTGTTATTTATATGTAGCAGCTGCACTACGTGGCTTTAATAAGTATAATAGTTGAGGAGACGTATGAGGTTGGAAGTAGTAGTTTTGTTTTGTTTTAGTTAAATGTGAATTAATTTTCTTCTTAGTAGTATTGTCCAAGACATTTTTTCCCTGGTGGTTGCATCTAAAGTTTGATGCTGTATAGAAGAAGTGCCACGGAATTGAAGCACTACTTTGCACATCAGTATTTCTACGTTGAAATGTTTATATTTACATTTTTGTCTGGAGTTGTAGTCAAGGGTTTTGATTGCATTTTGTTTCGTAGACCTTATTTGGTTTGGGTAGCAAGTGAACAAATAGCAGTGATGTGTTGTTTTTGGATGCCATAAGACTTGGCAAAAACAGTTTTCTCATTGGGATCGCTATGTCTATTAATTTACTCCTTGAAGTGATAGTTGTGGGAAGTTGTTTTTTTCTTGCGTTCTCAGTAGGTTCAGTTAGTGGACTTGGCTTCTATAATCTGACAGCTTGCATTGTAGTTTATATGGAGTGTAAGTATCCTATTTTTGTGATTTCGTTATTTTCTTTGTTACTTGTGTATCTGTGATGGGCCCCCTCATGCATGCTATCCACCATAGTGTGCCTTCTGTGGTTCCATCAGAGGTGTGTAAACCTTTTTATTGTCACCTGGGATTCATATAACAGCAGTGGAGTGAAATATGGGTATTGCTCAGTTGTGTACTTAGATTATGGGATTTGATACAGGGTAGTAAGCCCATGCAGTGTAATGCAGCTAAATGCTTAGGCTCCAGTAAGAAGCTTTACTTCAGAGCTCTGCAGTGTTGAGCTCCGTGCTTAAAATCCCAAAATAAAGAGCAGTGGATTAGTTCAAATAATAGGAAACTGTTACAGGCAATTGGGTTAAGCAAAGCTTTAGCTTTAATCAACCATGGTGTGATGGAACACTAAGGTGTGTATGTGTTGGTGTGCAGAACTATTTTTGTTTTCGGTTGAGGATAAACTGAGTAGCACGGCATCTGACCTGTTTCAGAGTACAAGCTGGGCAGATTTTTATTTTGTTTTCTTATATCATAAGAGCAGTGGACCAGTGTCCCTTTTCAGAGGTGACCTATGAGCACTTCCTGGACAAGGTACTTGTTTAGAGTCGCATAGTAGGTAAATGGAGATGGAAGAAATCAAACCCTTTACCCTTGCCTACAGGAGGCAGCTTGTTAACTATATATTTTATAAGCAGTGTGAGAAAACTATGATTTGACTGTTTTCAGGAAAGTTTGCTGAATTTGGGCAGTCTGTCTTGCTTAGTTTACAGGTTCCAAAATATTCACAGCTGCATGAATGGTGCAGTAAGATCGCCATGCTCAGTGCTTAGCAGTAGGTTGTGCAGACTTTCCAGAGAACAGTCTACCTGTTGCATTGTGCTGTCCTCCTGTCATACACAAATTCCCTTTTAAATTCCACGTAATCATAGTCCTAGCTGTTCAGAGGAGCTTTTGCTGCATTATAGGCTTCCCTGTGTCCCCTTGGGTCTCCTAGCAGTCCCCCTGCCTCACAGGTTTACATTCAAGTCTTTTGGCTGGGTGTAACTTGGATTAGATTTCACCTAATTTATTTTCAAGTCTTAGGTGTTAACACCTCCTTTTTTCACCAAGGAAATGATTGCAGGTATATTTTTTGTTAGTGTGCAGGCAGTGATCTATTGTGTTTATGTGCTTTTATCTGCAGTAATGCAACTAAGGTGTTCAAATATTTAAGTATGGTGGTATGAGGTCCAGGCACTTGCTCCCTGTATTAAAAAAAAAAGCTGAAACTAACTAGTTTGGTTCATAAGGTTGAAGTTTCAGCTAGTTGAAACTCAAGGAGACTTGGGGAGGGGGGGGCACATCGATTGTTTTTCTTTTTATGGGGACTTGTTTTGCAGCTAGGTACATTTTTAGAGCCTGGATACTTTTTGGGGTAGTTTTCACTACTGCATTGCACAACTGGAATGTGTTGAAGATGTTCTTTGTTAGGTATTGTTTTGTTATCACTCTGATATCAGATTCATTGTTGTGGCTGTCAGTTTTTCAGTACTTTACTGTACTTTTCAGTCAGTATTTGTAACATAGGCTTGTTTAGGCATGGAAACAGATTTTGGTGTGCAATTTAATACATTTCAGATCTCAGTTTATAAAGCTTTCAGCAGTTTGTCATATAACTCCTCAGCTGAAAAAAACTTCACAAATGGATAGATGTTTCACATTTCGTAAATGGGTAGGCACACTGGTCCAAGAACCCTTTTCAGTCATGAAACCCAGCTGCAATGAAGACAACAGTAAATTAACTGAAATTACATTAACTCAAATTTTATATTAACATATAGCCAAGTACAGTTAACTTCTTTTGATCTGTCTTGCTATTCTGAAGTGTTGTAACCTCTTAATTGTCTTGAAATATTGTGCAACGTTTTGTTTCTGTGTACCTAGGTATTCAGCCTGCCCTTTCCTTAATTTCTTTTAAATTTCTCCAAATGTTTTGTGTTTCTAATACCATGACTTTGTCTCTCTCCAAAAGTAAGACACTGTAATCACTGGGTCTAGTAATTTCAATGGTTAATGATACTTTTTTTTTTTTCTTGGACTACTAATGTCTGATTTATTAGATCTGTTTTTTGAACTGTTTGTATTAGGTGTGATACATACTTTCAGTTAGGTTTTGTGGTTCATGTTTCCAATGCTTCTCCGCTACTTCTATGATGTAGTGTTTGCACAATTTCCAATGCAACAATCTTGCCACATTAGTGTGCCTTTCAGTATACAAACCCTCAGCCATGAGTGTATCGCACCCAGCAAAAACATGTGCAGTTATTTCCAGTTCTGTATTGAGAACATTCATTTGGCTGTTTCTCCCACTTTTTTTATTGGACTTTGTAAACTACTGTGTACTTGACCCACTATCTTGGGCCACCATAATTATCCTCTCCTTTCCTCTTTTGGTTTCAGTTCACCTCTTCTTAACCTTTCCTGCATCAAATGTTGGTCAACATGAGTTTTTTTCTAGAAGTTTTGTATTTACCACTGATTTGTGTACTTTCCAATTTTATTTCCCTTTCTTTTGGTCATTTTTGTTTGTTTCTTGGTGCTTTCAGTTTCATAGCTACTTCTGATCTGTTTTCCCCTCTTCTGTCTTCTATGAAATGCTTCTACTTTAAGTACACGTGTCATCTCAGACTTCTACTTTAAGTACGTGATTTGTGCTTTGCAACTTTCACTATGTTGGGATCTGACGAGGACAGCAAATATGTAGGCAGTCCTACAATTGCAGACCTATATATGGAGTCCGTTTTTGAGGAAGCCCATATCTCCTGAGCGAGAGATGTATTCTGGCTATGTCAGTGTATCAGGTCTGGCTAACACTCTCTAGAATGTGTAAAAAATCTGTTAACCAGTTTACTGTGTAATTTAATTTAATCCTGACTTGCGCTCGGGATTAACTCTAACCTGTGGAACTTGTTTAACTTGCTTATCTTTGTAATCTCTGTAAATAGTCTGTTTGTAATATGTAATGCTGGTATTATGTAATGCTGTATCTGCTTACCCTTGGAGGCTTTCTCCCCGGGCCTCCGCTGAAAATGGACATGCATCCAGTCAGACTATCCCGGTCAACAAATGTAAAATAAAATAAAAATACATGGTATTCAGTGTTTGTTTGAGCATGAAACATTTTTGTTGTGCAACTGATTTGGTGTTTGGGGCCAGTTAGTCACACCAAAGATTAAGTTAGAAAAGGAAGACCAAATTATTTTACAGCTTAGACTTTATTCCTAGGTGTTAAGACATTTTTCAGTGTTAGTAAAGAGTACTTCAGAAGACTAGGCTAAGCTTGATTTTCATTAATTCATGTTTTATTGCAGACCCTTAATCTATTCCCAAATATTTACATACCCCATCCTGCTCAAATTACTATTCCCATGATTATTTTTTTGGTACTGAAATTTTCCATTTATAAACGTTGCTTTTGCCCATAATCAAGACCAAATACATATTTGCATATTTCACACAAAGGACAAAGGCCTAAAAGCACAACACATTTAAATCATCCACAGTGGATGCAATGCCTTTAAAACTGGTTTGTTTCTGGGAACTTAATGGAACTATACCAAAACCATGTGGCATGTTAACAAATGATTGTGTGGCTAAAGCTTGCACACCGTGATCTTTCCTCATTGTACAAGTTTTCTTGCAGTCTTCATGACTATCAGCAACTTAACTTTGGAATGCCTGAATTCAGTGTGTGGATTTAGGGCTGTTATCAATTGGTTTTCATGTTAATTAGAACATAGATTTCCATGTTGATGTTATACTGTTAATTGTATTTTGTATTTCTTAAATATAATTTGTACTTCTGGAGCTTTTCTTCCTGAGCCTCCACTGAAAATGGATATGTGTCCAGTTGGACTTTCCTGGTTAACAAATGTAAAATAAATAAATTAGTGGCCTTTTGGAGTTGTCTGCAGTAACTTCGGTGTTAATGTTTTCTGTGACCAGGCACTCCAAGTCAGAGTTTACCTTGACTTGACAGCAGGAATTCCACTTTCAATTTCTTGTTAGCTGTCCTTGAGCATGCTGTATTTGTGTTCTACTTGTGTGTCTCCAGTCATAGGGTTTTTATTGCATTGGACTTGTAGGATCCTTGATGTCTAAAGCCATGCCATTGCCTGTTTGTCAAACCTTTATCAAGGAATTGTGGTAGTCAACTGTTTGTAACACTTTTGCTGAGATGAAAGTGAGACTTTTATTAATTGGCTTTATTCTGTGTCCTCCCACATTTGTGTAGTGACACTATTTTATCCACCCTGCAAGCTACTGATAATCACAAGAGTCCAGTTAACTGTATCCAGCAATGCTGATGGCCCTCCAGTTCATACCAATAGCTAAGTAGATGGTGTGCGTTTCTAAGGTTTTCATTTCATGGTGTCTTACTGAATAAAAACCACACAGAGAAATCACTTTAACATATCATGTCTTTATTTCTCACTCTCCAAAATAAATTATTTAACTATGCTACATATCTTACAGGTAAATTGTATTTGGGGGAAATTTTCCTTTAACTCACAACATTCAGTAAAACGTTTGGCATTAATTATTTTCACATCAGTTTCAGATTTTAACATTTTCCATATAGTGTGCCATATGGAAATAAACACAATTAGGACAAGAACAAATAGAAAAACATCTTATTATATTGTATGGGATAATTTACAAAATTTGTTTAAAAAATTCTAATTTCAATAGCATGGTATTTTAGTTTAATTAATTAATTGATCTGATTGTAGTGGATGTCTTTGTAAATACTTTAGTTGTTTTGTTGAATATTATAATAATACCTATTTTTAATTACTTGTATAAAATTGTTATGATATTTCTCTTATATGTTAAAACAATAAACCTGTTTTGAAAAAAAAAAAGATTTTAACATATTCCAGGTATAACAATTACTTTTGGAGTTGACAAGTCACACCTGTGTAAAACAGCACAGGTTCACTTTTTAAGACTTTGATATTATGGGATTGGTAAACCTTTTCAAGAACACCTCCTGAGACCACAGTCTTCAGTGAAAAATTGTAGAGAAATGAATTGCAGTGCCGGTAGTGTTTGAAAAACCTGCTTCAGCAGTACAAAATGACTTGTGCCGGTAGTGTTTGAAAAACCCGATTCAGCAGTACAAAATGACTTGTGCCGGTAGTGTTTGAAAAACCCGATTCAGCAGTACAAAATGACTTGTGCCGGTAGTGTTTGAAAAACCCGATTCAGCAGTACAAAATGACTTGTGCCGGTAGTGTTTGAAAAACCCGATTCAGCAGTACAAAATGACTTGTGCCGGTAGTGTTTGAAAAACCCGATTCAGCAGTACAAAATGACTTGTGCCGGTAGTGTTTGAAAAACCCGATTCAGCAGTACAAAATGACTTGTGCCGGTAGTGTTTGAAAAACCTGATTCAGCAGTACAAAATGACTTGTGCATTATCAGTTTCTTTCAAAGTCCTATTACAACTTCTGCATCCAAAATAAACATTACCTCACATGCATAGACTTAGTTCAGTTTACCAATGGTGAAAAGTGTGTGCAATTTCATTTCGCTGGAATATCTGGTTATATTCCAACAGATATTGGTACAGTAGACAGAAAACATAGCTTTAAGTAGCTTTTATTTATTCATTTTCCAGATACCATTTTATGCAGCTCATAGCCTCCCAGCAGTCATCTGGTAAAAGTAGAAAACTAACTCATGCTCTTACACCAGTATGTCACTGGACACATGCTCACCCGTAGGCAGTTTCACAGACTCGCAGATCACCTATAAGGACATCTTTGGGGCAGGGCAGGAACTGTAGGTCCTGGCAGAAACTTGCATGTGTGCAGAGTCTTCTCAGCAGGTTGTAAGTAGAAATGGAAAACTATGCACAGTGAAGTAGTAATGCTAACTGCTGCATCACATTGAGAACACACCAGGTTTTGTAAATTCTCAAGTTCTACACTCTTATCTAGCAAAACAAGATAATCTTCATGAATGAGCCTTCTTTCTACTTCTGAATTTCTGTGTAAACTGCTGTCTGTCTGTCTGTCTGCTTTGTTACACATGTTGGCAGGGAATACAATTTTTTAATTTAAGCTGTACTTCATGGGGGTGTTGGTGTTGATATTTTTACTTGTATCTTTCTTTTACCTACATTCTTATGTATATTTTCTAAACTATTCCCTTCGCACTTGCATTATTTTGAATTTCTCACATTTCTTTCTGCATACTTCCCCTTTCTCCCTACTCACTTTCTCTTGTGATGGGATTTCCATATGCCTTTGCATCCTTTTAGGAGTTTCACACAACACTGGACACGAAAGTGAATGGTAATTAAGTTTTGCTTTCTGAACAGTTTAATGCCCCTTAGGGTAAACGTCAGTCTGTTTCGTCAGTGGCATCACTAAGTTAAAACTTGTTTTTCTGTACTAAAGGCAATATTGAGCAATCCTTCCACAGTCTCCCTTTGATCATTATTTGCTTGTCAATCTTCTGTCTGCTTGTTTTGTTCTCTAATTCGTTCACTCAAGGTAAACCCAACTAAGCATGCTTAAAATCTTCTGACTCGTATGTTTAAAGAATTTGACATGCAATAGTACAAAGAAATGTCATCAGTTAGCGTTTGCCACCAAGACTATTCCTTTATATATCAATTAAATGTTAATTTTTCCCTTCTATGCTAGAGGGGACGTGTACAAGGAACAATTTTACATCATATTTCCAGAATTATAACCACTCTCAAGTCCATAAATATGCAGTTTTGGAATCTTCAAATAAATGCCACAACAGCTTTAAATGTCCCAGCCATACAACGTCATATGTTTATTTTGCACTTACAGCAAAACACCCTGAAACTAGCAAAACAAAAAAAAACTGTCTGTGTGAATCATATCTTTGTAGTCTGTATTGCATTAATGCAATAGTATCACTCTTTTATGTGTTTTATATACTTTTTTCTTATACCTTAGGTTCATAGATTAGTACTAGGCTAACAGCCCTTGCGAGGCATTTTAAGCCTAGCCAGTTATCCATTATGAGACTCAAACCCTGCACCTTGTGTTTGTAAGGCAAACACCTTAACCATTAGGCCATCCTTTAGCTTGGTTGCCATGGAGACTGCCACGCTGGCATAATCACCTTGTTCCCAGAATGCACTATGTGCGCTCATGACATGACACAGCCTAGGTGCAAGCATATTTTGAGCTCTGCTTAGTCCTTGGCTTTTCGTAATGCCCTGTAGACGCTGACTGTTTAATTTTCACTGTACTTTGATTTGTGCTCTGAGCTGCTAAAAAGCCTTTCATGTACATTTTAAATGTCAGCAGTATGAATCAGACAAAAAGAACAGGATGTAAAGAATTATGGTGTCTACACCCTCCCACTTAATGTTTCCAGCAGGTGTTGCAGTGGTATTCGTAGCTCTGTGATTGACAGTTATCTCCTCAAAAGGCTACTAAGGTGCAGGAAAAGTATTCCATACTGGTAGAACTAGATCTTACTAGTCTGCTTATGGTATTGTTTCAGTGTATCGCATCCATATACTACTTTTAATATAATTTGTTTTGAAAAGATTGTGTGCATTACAACCCATTCTGACATTAGCAAGACGGTGTTTGGTTGTGAAATAGTTAAAAAAATATATATATATTCTAGCCTGTGTCTTCAGGTCTGAGATCACTTCATTTTTAAAATGGTGTGAGATGTGAACAGGAAAGAGAACTGGTGGAGCCTTTACGTCAGAGAAGAAGTAGGAACTTTGAAACTGACTGGTACTGAAGGGTGAATTATAAGGAATCATTGAGCTTTCTTTAAACTCTCTTGTATATAGAAGGTACCAAGACAATATTTTGAGCCATTTCTGTTGTCAGAGTTGCTGCATTTGTTCGTTTATGTCACAGTGTTATCCCTTTTCCCTGTGTCTTATTACTTCCCAGCATCCATGGCCTATTTTGTTTCTTTCCAGTAGTCACTCCTTCATTATTCAAATTCTCATTCCAAGTTAAAAAAGCAAATATTGTGCTTCAGTTCCTGTTCTTTTTAGCAGTCCGTTGCTTCTTCATGCCCTCATTTTTTGTGTCTCCTTGTTTAGAAAGGACCAGAATACTCTGCAGCTAAGGTCTGCACCATAGATTTCTGGAGTGTATAGCTTTAAATTTGCAGTCACCTAGCTTTAGGTAGGTGCCTGACATGTACTACACATACTTCTAGAAGCAGTTTGAGTACGCATGTTATGGAGGCTACTAGCTCATTTATAGTGTTTGGGCTGCTAACGGAATCGGCATGACAAAACATATGCTGCTTTGTGTCAAACGTGAAGAAATGGATTTGTTCAAATGAAAAAATTTGAGAATGTGTTTAGGAGCACAATGGTGTAACTTGAACTTGTATAAATGCTTTGGCCTGCAAACATTTATTTATTTATTTATTTATTTACATTTGTTGACTTGGAGTATCCGACTGGACGTAGGTCCATTTTCAGCCGAGGCCCAGGGAGAAAAGCTCCACAGTAAAATAAACAGACAGTAGTTACATTGGATTACATAGTGATTAACAATTTACATAGCAATTACTTAACAACATATTTACAGATGAACGTAGTACATCAGTAGACCACTAGAATCTTTATCTGTGAAGTACATAACAGGCATTAACAAATGTAACAATGAGAAGTTCCTGCTGTATAATAAGTTCTAGGCTTAGGAGCATCTGAGCTTGCTATCATCAAGGTAGTTAGTGGAGGTGAAAGAAAGGTAGTGGTTGGATGGGGAGGGTGATATTAGAGTGGGAGTTGCAAGGGCATAGCCAACATGTTTTTAGGTGCGCTTTTTCTTGCTGTAAGACATCTTGGCAGAAAAGTGGAAGCTTTGGGTTCAGAATTTTGTATTTGTTCGTCAGTAAGAGGTGCATAGCAGAGATGCCTGAAAAGTATCAAGCCTCTTACTGCAAATTTCTGGGAAGAAACTTTTAGTGTTTTGACATTTTCAGCATTTTAGAAGAGAAGGATAAAATAGTAGCAAATGTATGGAGCTAAAGATATACAGGAACGATTGTATGCCTTATTAGGCCTTGCTGTTCATTCACCTCATCTCAAGGATAGGATGCAGGGTCCTACAGAAACTGCTGCTGAGCTAAAATGTGCGTTGAATACTGAGTTTGGTGAGGTGCATGGCTCATAAATAGGAGATTCAGTGTGTTAAGTGGCAAAATAAGGAACAGTCAGTTGAGAAAAGCAGACTAGACTGTTATCAGAAAACTGTGGATGTACCCAGAGCAAGAAGTTTTGCAGAAAGCACCCACACTGTGCAGTCTATCATATGGCAGCATGTCACAATTAACACACTTAACTGTGACAGGAAGATGATAAAACTCATCAGAAAGTAGGTATGCTGTGTACATCAAAATTCCAGACGGTGTAGCGGTTAGCATTGTCACTTCACAACAAAAGGTTCTCCGGATCGATTCTCAGCTGGGGTTCCTTCTATGCGGAGTCTGCATGTCCTCGCTATGCTCGTGTGGGTTTCCTCCCACTTTACAAACACCTGCATCAGAAGTGTTTTTCCCTGGGCTGAAAATAAGCTTGTCCCAAGTTGGACTTTCCGGTAAACAAATATTAAATAAAATAAAATTCCTTGTTCCCCAAGTTGGGAAAACTACGAGCTTTTACTCTCCTGTTTACTGTAAAATTCTCACATCTTTGCAAATCTTCAAATATCTGAGTTAAGCAAGTTGAAATGCTGCTTTTTCTGTTAATGTCCCGTCATTCCCAAGCACTGCAGGAAATTCTGTTGCTGTATCTAAAAAACGCTGTACTCCTAACACAGGTGGAACTCATACACACCATATTCCACACCTCACAGAAATGTGCTGCCTTAACAGACCTTGTAATCAGATGCAACACTCTTAGACCCTTGCGCTGCTTAAACCAAAACCTAACTCTCACCATCAAAATCCCATATTGGATATGGTGACTGACTTGATTGCACCACTGTTAAAACCAAATGGACTTCTGTTCCATCCGCAATTAGAGCAAAAATGAGCACTGCTAAATTTATAACCTAAATTAAGCAATATCTAAAAAAAGTTCAACGCTGTGCAAACATAACATGAAACATACTTTGGCTAGGTACTTTAAATCATTATTTGCCACGACATCCTTATTCTTTCTCATTAGTGTCTTATAACATCTCTCACCATTCATCTAATTCTGTACTAATATTAACCTCTAATTGGATAGCTCAGGGCATTATTCTCAGCCCTTCCTTTCTGACCTGTTGTATATACTTTAATCTGACTATTTGATGTTTACTGTAATTATTGTAAGTCTGATGTTAATTTCTGTACCTGTTTAACATTTATTTTGTTAGTATATTCTCAAACCTACATACTTTCAACGCTTGTTTATTGCTTTTAAAGATTTAACATTGACTTGTACCATTGTGTGGTGTTTCTTGGAAGGTGCATGATAAAATGAGAGGCTGATGAAAAGGAGAGACTATGAATTGTAGCAATGATAATGGAGGTGTGCCCAGCTCCAGTGCTGTACGTGGGTAAAGCTCTGACAACAGCCCATGTGACCTGGGATCAGTTAAAGACTTGAGCGATTGATATGGCTGGCAGGGAGGATGGAATGACCATCTGAGTGGAGGTGGGGCACATGGATCAGTCATCGAGCCTTTGCAGAGGCCAAAACTCAGTAATAGTGCGTCTGCAGGTTGTCCAAGAAGGTGTGGTTGCTGTACAGAACACATTGTCCTCGCATGTCATGTTTCAGTGCTTGCCCAAGCATGATGGAAGAAAAGAAGTCAGTGTGCTGATGGGGTTGGAAAGTCTTTTGTAGCCAGCCACATCGTTTATGGTAGAGACTCTTCTCTATGGCCTCATCCGAGGATGGTACCAGCAATTACACAGATTTCTCAATCCCCTTCTGTCCTGTCGGGTGGTATTGAAGGAGACTGGCAATCATAGGGGAAAAATCCCGGCGGTTTAGAATGAGGAATACTGCGGAAAATTTAATGGATATGGCAATGAGGAAGGCGGCTATGTGGCCGTAAGAGCAGAAGGTGATTCTATCCTGCTTTTAATTTAATCAGTTTTGTAGAAGCTTCTTGAAACTTACATGTTAAGCAGAAACTAGACTTTGCTGTTTGCACTATTAAAGTACAAAGGGTTAATACAATGATATCTGCAAATATGTCAGAAAACATGAGACAGGCATGCAAGTCCGATTCTTGGAAAGTGATGCAGAGAATTAATGTATGAAATTTTGAACTGAAACATAACACCTGTGCAAAGTGCAATATTTCAAGGTACTTGAGAGCATTGTTCACATTAACATATTTAGGGCACCAAAACAGCCAGAGTCAAAAGCTATGGATATGTGTAATATACAGGATCTTGTTGCAGCATTTACTTTTATAGCAGTTAAGTAAGTGAATTCGGTTAATATTTTAAACTTTTCAGTTTGTGAAAAGCTAGGAATGGTAGAACTAATTCATGGTGTAGGAAAGTGTCTGTGTGCAGCAGCACTCTGTTGTAGATGCCTTGTGTATCGTACAAAGCAGCAGTGATGTGCTTCATGGCTGTACTGATTTATTCACATGCCAGAAACATTTCATGTGCAGGTAAATCATGAGGCTATTATGTTAGTGGGTGCTATTTCTAGAAGAGTAGGCATGAAAAGGTTAGATTTCACTAAAAAAGCCATTTGAGACCATCGGATCTATTAACTAGTGCAGTTACTGCTGTAGAGCAAGACATTATTTCCATATGTATTTGTATCAATTCGCAAGATCTGAATGTAAGATTAAAACAGAGCACTACCCCGTTGCCTGCAATTGAAGAAGCAGTCTAAATGCTCCCCCTGTAGTGCTAGATGTAAGCCAGGCATTTTGGCAGATATGCTAGATGAACCAAGTTCCAAATTGTGCATATTTAATAAATTAGGAGTCTGATACAAGAAAAATGATGCAATACCACTGATTTGCCACTTGACTATAACATCACTGATTTATTTACAATGATAGAAGGTATTTGCCACTTGACTATAACATCACTGATTTATTTACAATGATAGAAGGTAAATAAGAGCAAATGTAAAATTCAGATGAACAAGTCTGAAGTACATTGGTTTATATTTTAACATCAGAGGGACTGAGGCTCGATATAGCTTCATAGGTAATTACAGGGCTAACAGCCCTAGGGGCATTTTTAAGCCTAGCCAATGCATTTGCCATGTTTTGATACCCCGGATAGGTTTTTAAGGTTGGAAATGGGTATGTACAATGGGTGGGGCAGCATTTACTGGCTGCCTTTGTCCTATGAGGCATAGGTGCCAGACCATGGGTAAATCTCCAATTCCCCATCCCCTGAAAAAGTCTGCTTCACGTGGATGGGAAGCCTGCTCCAGTGCAGAGTTGGTCTTTTTGGCACATACTAGGCCTTCCAGAAATGTTAATATTGGTTGTAAAAAAAATAAAGTAGGAAGGGCTATGCCCAACATGCCAGCAACTCTGTGGACTTGGCACCAGAAGCAACCAAGCTGGGGGCTTAAATTATTTGTTTTTGGATATGCAACAGGTTGATCAGAGCAAGATCAGATGATGCTTTGTAGCACAGGAATAGATCACCTTGCAAAAGTATGTATGGTGCAGAATATAGAGATAGGGCTTTGAGGTGGTTCGTGAAGGTCATTTTTACTCCCTGTATTCATTTTGTGAGGAATCTTGGTGGATGCTCCAGTTGTTGCAAATGCCTGGACAGGTACACACTGATGGGAGTGTTGTACTCCGATTTGTTTAGGGCCAACTACAAGGGAACAACAACAACCTTGGATCTAGAATGCCATATGTGTGCTTATAAGTTGTGCAGAATAGAGTGTTTGTTTTTCTCATGACTGTAGACACAGTGGTCAAAGGCCGGGTTACTCTCTACATGTTTACCCCAATCTGTGGCCACTGGATCTATTCTTACGGTATAGTGACAGTCTGGTAATCTTCAGGGGTGAATATCTTTCCAAAGGATACTGTTGTGCATGTATTTTTAGACCATGCCTCTGGCATCATTTATTTTTCTTTCCTCAAAAAAAAAATGTATTTTCAATTAAAATTATATTTACATAATATTTTTAAATATTTTAAATTATATACAATATTTACAATAGCCTGACTTTCAATTATATACACTATATGTTATTAAATATAGAATTAACAGATCAGTTATCAGAGATACAATATTGATTATTGCAGAATGTCCAACAAAGATCTCACTTTCTTCCAAGGATTATTTACCAATGGCCTGGGATAGATTCATAGTTTGTTGATTTTTATTTCCATCGATGCAGTCATCTTCAGTAAAGTGTAGAATTCTTCCAAGGTCTGGGGTATATTTGAATTCCACCTTCTGGTTACGCATTTCCTAGATATAGCAAGTGTTGTCCATAACAAATACATATTTGTCTTATTCAGTTAGGGACCTTCATTTACATTTAGTATAATGAATGCTTTAGTTAAGGTAAATAATTAATTAAATAAAGCTTGTAAAAAATGCTTAATTCAATTCCAATATGGTTTAATTTTATTACATTCATAAAAAATATGAATCCAATCTGCTTTATTTGACTTTTCATACCTCCAGGAAAAACCAACTGTAGTAGTACTGGTCTTTTTATCTAGTGTTAAAAATGCTTCCAGTACTGTGTGTCAGAGGTGTAATTAACTGATAGTAAGATGTTAGTTTTAATTTCTTCTGTTAACTACAATGACTGACCTTTTGTTAACAACTGCCAGTATGATGGTTTGGGAATTGTTTTATGTTATTAGCTCTTTATATAGATTTGAAAAGGAATTTTTCTTTTCAACTGTTGTATATAAATTCTTACAGAAAACTTATTAGATTTGGAATACCTTTAAATGAGGAATTAATTAATCTGCATAAGTCTTGAGTGTACATTAGAATGCTTTGTAAGGTTAACCAGTCCTGTGTTGGGCTATTGTAAGCAGTTTTTATCATGTGTATATCTAGAACATTTAGTTTATTTACACGTTGAAACCAGCATAAGAATCAGTTTTGTTCCCAGGAGGTTATTGCTTCCCTATATATTTTGTGAGGAAAGTTCTTAGTGATGGTAAATGGGGTTAAATGGTCAAACCAAAGTTTTAGATCTATGTTTGCATTGATAAGTTTCCTAAAGGAATTGATGTAATGATCAGTGTTGTTTTAGAAGGTTTTGTTATGTTATATTGTATACTTATGCATAGTATGTACCAGGGTTTGTTTGATTTGTCTACTATTAATTTTTTTTAACAGATTAAATTCATTTGTTAATATAGTCGTTGTTAATTCTTTCCAGTTGGCAAAATAATTTGGGTTTATCTAGACTATTGTATTTTTAAGCACATATGCTTTTATATATGTTTCTATTTTTGGGAAGTTCAGTTTTTGTTTCCAGGGTCTAATGTGATGAGTTGGAGCTACTCTATTCTTTTTGGGATACCATAAAACTTTTATTAAACATGAGTTTATTTCTTTAACAATTTATCTTTCTGGAATTAATTGTATTGCTAATGCTACATATTGTATTTTTGGCAACAAGACCATGTTTATTAATTGCAGTCTGTCTTCAAAAGTTAATATAATTTTGTTCCACTTTTCTATATATATTCATTGTTTCAATAATGTTTTTATAATTTATTAATATTGTTTCATTTATATTTTTGCATAACACTATTCCTAAATAATTACGTTCTTGTTTTCCTATGATGGGTTTCTTTTTTCTTATTTAAATATAAATTTTGATATATTAAAGTTTAGACCTGAAATCTTATAAAATTTCTCCGTTACTTGTTATAGCTCTCCTAATGACTCTGTGGAGTTTGATAGGGTTAATAAAATATCATCAGCAAAAAGTATTGTTGTAGATATTTCTATTCCTTTTAGTCTTGGATTATTGCGTATTATTTCTGCAAGTATTTCTATAGCCAAAGCAAATTAAATAGGAGAAAAGGGGGCATCCTTGTTTAGTACCTTTCGTTATATGGATAGATTCTGAGGTGAAAGGACCTAATTTAATGTAGGCTGTTATTAATATATATGTTTTTAGTAATAAGATGAAGGGAGGAGGAAATTCAAATAATGTTAAAGTTTTAAATAGATATTCCCAGGTGAGGGAATCAAAGGCTTTTTCTATGTCTAATCCAATTACACGTGTTTCTCTATATTCTTTATTCACATAATCTATAAGAGTAAGTATCCTTTTAATATTATTATGTGTGCACCTGTTGTATAAAAATCCAGTTTGATCATTATTAATTGTCTTTGAAAGTGGATTTTCATTCTGTTAGCTAGGATTGACATGAATATTTTGTAATTATTCAGTAATATAGGTCTGTATGAGGTGCAAAGGTCTGATGGTTTATTATCTTTTAGAATTGGTGTTATGAGAGAATATCTCCATGAGGGTGGTATTTTTGCTTCTGACTGGACTTCTAGTAAAGTTTTATGAAAAAGGGAGATATCATTTGTAAATGTCTGTAATATACCATCTGTCCCTGGAGCTTTGTTAGATTTACTTTCTTTTATCTTGTCAACAATTTCTTTGTAGGATATCGTTTTTTGTAGGTCTAGTTTTAAGTTTTCTGTAATTTTTTTATATTGATAAGGTTTGTATCGAAGTTTATTTGGTTGGTATATAAATCTTCTTATTTGAAGTGTTCCATATAATGGAACCAAAATGCTTCAAGGATGTCTCCTATGTCTGATACTTTTTTCCTTTCTTATCATGATATATACTACCAATGTTGTTTGCTTTAGATTGTATTTTAATTCTTGTAGATAAGTTATGTAGATATCTGGGGGCGGTGGCTAATGAGTTTATTTTTAATTTTTCCAAGGCTAGACAAGTTTTGTGTCAAGAATTTCATTATATTTTTTATTTAATTCCCCTATTTCTTTTTTGACGGACAATTCTGATTTTTTTTTTTTTTTAGATTTTGCTGTCAAGATTCTGGTTTGCAAGTCTAATGATTCAGATTCCTACTCGCTAACTTTGTTTTTGTACCAGCTAAGGGTCTTGCCAAATAAATATGCTTTGAGTCCCAAACCATGACTCCACTGATTTCTGTTGTATTATTAATTTCAAGAAATAATTGTAGTTCTGACAACATCCAGGGTCTGAAATCTTTAATTTTCGTGATATATAATGGAATTCTAGTTGAGAAGATTAAAGGTTTAAACTCTATTTGGAGCTTCATTATCAGAGAGTCATGATCTGAGAAGGGGCATGGAACTATTGAGAAGTTGAGGATGTATTTTCAATTAAAATTATATTTACATAATATTTTTAAATATTTTAAATTATATACAATATTTACAATAGCCTGACTTTCAATTATATACACTGTATGTTATTAAATATAGAATTAACAGATCAGTTATCAGAGATACAATATTGATTATTGCAGAATGTCCAACAAAGATCTCACTTTTCTTCCAAGGATTATTTACCAATGGCCTGGGATAGATTCATAGTTTGTTGATTTTTATTTCCATCGATGCAGTCATCTTCAGTAAAGTGTAGAATTCTTCCAAGGTCTGGGGTATATTTAAATTCCACCTTCTGGTTACGCATTTCCTAGATATAGCAAGTGTTGTCCATAACAAATACTTATTTGTCTTATTCAGTTAGGGACCTTCATTTTATTTTTATTTTATTTTTATTTTACATTTGTTGACCGGGCTAGTCTGGCTGGATACATGTCCATTTTCAGCAGAGGCCCGAGGAGAAAAGCTCCACTATATACTAAGTACATTACATAATAAAATTTACTACTCTAAGTTAAAAGCTAAGATCAGATCTTACAAAAGGAAAAGATAATTTAAAAGGAACAAGTTTTACAATAAGCAGTTCATTAAATATACACAATTGTACAAAAAAGTACATACTTAATCTCAAAGCAGTGAAAGAAACAAAACTGAGGAGGGTAGAGAAGAAAGAGTGGAGGAAACAGGGTAAGAAAATGGTTAGTCAGGTGTATTGCAGGAACACAGCCAATGATTTTGGAAGTAGTGTTTAAGTTTTTGTTTGAAAAGTGGCAGGGATGTGGTCAGAGTTATGTCACTAGGTAGGAGATTCCAACTTTTACCTATTGTGTTAGTGAATAAAGAAACACCTGCTGTGTTGTTTGCCTTTATAGATTTTGTCATGAGTTTACAAGAGGCTTGAGAAGTGAGTTGAGATTGTTGTAAGGGATTAGAAGTTGAGAGAGTATTGGGGTGTTGTCAGGTAGGTATAAAATGTTGTGGGCAATAGTGAGTTGAGGAATTATAAGGTAGTTTTGAAATTCTAGCCAGCCTACTTGTTTTTAGATTTAGACAATGGTGGGTCCTAAATGGGTTACTAGTGGTGAGCCGAGCTATGTTGTTATAGCAGGTTGTAAGTTTGTTGAGGTTGCTTTTCTTAAGGTTTGTATAAATAGGGGAGTATAGGAGAGTTGATAAAAAGATGAGATTGTGCAATTTTGATTCTAGTTGCTGGGGTTAGAAAAGGTTTGATGCGATAAAGGGATCCTATTTTCTGTTAACTAATTTGATGTTGTTGTTAATGTGCTGATCGAAGGAGAGATTATTGTCAATAGTTATTCCTAAAAGCTTTGTAGTGAGATCAGGTGAGATGAGAGTACCGTTATTTGAGGGAAATGGTAAAGTTTAAAGGGGACCGAGGTGGGGAGAGGAGGAGTTTTGTTTTTGGCATTAGAGGAGAAACCGTTTAGAAAACCATGTTTCTGAGATTAAAGGTATTTTGGGTCAGTGAGATCAGTTCTGTAGGGATGGTGCCGAGCAGATAAGGGTAGAATCATCTGCGTGTGTACAGGTTGCTTGTGGGATTGCAGTCTGTAGATGGTTAATAAAGAGAACAGAAGTGGACCAGAATGGAGCCCTGGGGAACTCCGATGGAAATGGGCAAGAGTGATGAGATATGGTTTTCCCATAATACTGCTTGTTGTCTGTTGTTAAGATAAGATTTAAACCACTTAATGGAATTTGTCACAAGAGAGATTCAAGAATATTGATTAAGAGGGTGGTTGACCATATCGAAGCTTTAGAGAGATCAATGAAGAGAGCGAAGAGAGTATTGTTGTTTCGATTTTTGTTGATAGTATCTACAAAGGAAAGAAGGGCAGTGGTGGTACTGTGGTGAGGTCTAAAGCCATGCTGACAGTTTGCTATTATGTTGTAGAGAGAGATAGTGCACAAGTTGCTGATGAATACATTTTTCCATGATTTTTGCTAGGGGTGAGAGAAGGGCGATAGGTCTAAAGTTAGAGAGGTCAAGGGAGTTACCACCTTTATGTAGTGGGATAATATAGGAGATTTTCCAGATGTCAGGGATGGTTCCTCTTGGATAGTTCTGTTTATAAGTAGGATATAGGGTAAGCTATTTCTTTGGCCTTTTGAAGGAAGAGAGAAGGAGCTTGTCTGCAGAAGGGGTGCAAGGTTTCAGTTTGTGAATGAGTCTATATATGAAAAGTAGATATGGGTTTAGAGAGAGAAGTTAAAGGAGGAGTTAGCTATATTATTTGGAATATAAGAGTTGTTGGTGTTCATTTGTTTGGCTAGGGATTGAATAGTTTCAGAGAAAAAAGAGTTGAAAGCATTAGCAGTCTGGAGAGGGGTTTCTGGGTCAGCATTAAGTGGGGATGGAGTTTTAGCAATTCCAGGGGAGAGAAGTCTATTTACTGCATTTACATTTAGTATAATGAATGCTTTAGTTAAGGTAAATAATTAATTAAATAAAGCTTGTAAAAAATGCTTAATTCAATTCCAATATGGTTTAATTTTATTACATTCATAAAAAATATGAATCCAATCTGCTTTATTTGACTTTTCATACCTCCAGGAAAAACCAGCTGTAGTAGTACTGGTCTTTTTATCTAGTGTTAAAAATGCTTCCAGTACTGTGTGTCAGAGGTGTAATTAACTGATAGTAAGATGTTAGTTTTAATTTCTTCTGTTAACTGCAATGACTGACCTTTTGTTAACAACTGCCAGTATGATGGTTTGGGAATTGTTTTATGTTATTAGCTCTTTATATAGATTTGAAAAGGAATTTTTCTTTTCAACTGTTGTATATAAATTCTTACAGAAAACTTATTAGATTTGGAATACCTTTAAATGAGGAATTAATTAATCTGCATAAGTCTTGAGTGTACATTAGAATGCTTTGTAAGGTTAACCAGTCCTGTGTTGGGCTATTGTAAGCAGTTTTTATCATGTGTATATCTAGAACATTTAGTTTATTTACACGTTGAAACCAGCATAAGAATCAGTTTTGTTCCCAGGAGGTTATTGCTTCCCTATATATTTTGTGAGGAAAGTTCTTGGTGATGGTAAATGGGGTTAAAAGGTCAAACCAAAGTTTTAGATCTATGTTTGCATTGATAAGTTTCCTAAAGGAATTGATGTAATGATCAGTGTTGTTTTAGAAGGTTTTGTTGTGTTATATTGTATACTTATGCGTAGTATGTACCAGAGTTTGTTTGATTTGTATACTATTAATTTTTTTTTTAACAGATTAAATTCATTTGTTAATATAGTCGTTGTTAATTCTTTCCAGATGGCAAAATAATTTGGGTTTATCTAGTCTATTGTAGTTTTAAGCACAGATGCTTTTATATATGTTTCTATTTTTGGGAAGTTCAGTTTTTGTTTCCAGGGTCTAATGTGATGAGTTGGAGCTACTCTATTCTTTTTGGGATACCATAAAACTTTTATTAAACATGAGTTTATTTCTTTAACAATTCATCTTTCTGGAATTAATTGTATTGCTAATGCTACATATTGTATTTTTGGCAACAAGACCATGTTTATTAATTGCAGTCTGTCTTCAAAAGTTAATATAATTTTGTTCCACTTTTCTATATATATTCATTGTTTCAATAATGTTTTTATAATTTATTAATATTGTTTCATTTATATTTTTGCATAACACTATTCCTAAATAATTTAGCGTTATGTTCTTGTTTTCCTATGATGGGTTTCTTTTTTCTTATTTAAATATAAATTTTGATATATTAAAGTTTAGACCTGAAATCTTATAAAATGTCTCCGTTACTTGTTATAGCTCTCCTGATGACTCTGTGGAGTTTGATAGGGTTAATAAAATATCATCAGCAAAAAGTATTGTTGTAGATATTTCTATTCCTTTTAGTCTTTATTGCGTATTATTTCTGCAAGTATTTCTATAGCCAAAGCAAATTAAATAGGAGAAAAGGGGGCATCCTTGTTTAGTACCTTTCGTTATATGGATAGATTCTTTTTTTCAAAACAAGTTTATTGTTTTAACATATAAGAGAAATATCATAACAATTTTATACAAATAATTAAAAATAGGTATTATTATAATAATCAACAAAACAACTAAAGTATTTACAAAGACATCCACTACAATCAGATCAATTAATTAAACTAAAATACTGTGCTATTGAAATTAGAATTTTTTTAACAAATTTTGTAAATTATCCCATACAATAAAATGTGATGTTTTTCTAGTTGTTCTCATTCTAATTGTGCTTATTTCCATATGACACATTATATTCATAACATTTTAAATTCATTGAGCGAAGGAGGTGTATCTGAAATCCAATTTCTAGTTATTATTTTCCTAGCCACTGCTAGGATAGACCATAACAAGGGAAGCTTAATCTTTTAACACATTGAGGTACAGGTGTGTTGAATAATATAAGAGACTTAGAAATAATGAAATTATCTGTAAAAGAGCCTGCAAAAATTCATTAATTGACTTCCAGTATTCTTTCAACTTCATACAGTCATAAAACATATGAGCCCAGTCAGCATTAATTTCTACATTACATCTCTTACATAGATTATCTTTATTATTAATTTTATTCATCATCAAAGGTGTATAAAAGATCTATGTAAAATTTCCATGTATAAAGTCTCCAGACAATGGAAGATGTAGTTCTATAAGCAGATTCCAATATATATTGTTTATCTTGTTGAGTTGGTGGGTCCCCATTAATAGAGGTGAAATAATTCCAGTATGAATCTACATTGTAAAAAGTTTCTTGTCTGATAATTTTATGTATATATGAAAGTTTACCTTTATCGGAAACTTTATGCTGTAAATTTATTATCAAGTAATCAATCAGTTTTGGAATAGATTCTTTAACTGTTATAGACATTAGATCTATTCTATCAATGAGATGTTGTCTAAAGATCTGAACCTCTAACCAGCAAGTTTCTCTTAGATCAAATTTTTGTTTTAAGAAATCTAGATTTTTAACTTTATTATCAGATATCAGCTGATACCAGTACTTTAGATTATTATCTATAGCTAAATGAGCTCCTTCAGAAGTAGATGACATAAGCATACCCTGAGTATAAATTATAGGAATACAATAAAATTCCATTCCCTATACTTAGGGTGCATGAATATAAAGTTACGATAACTAATAATAATCTTTAATGGGTAACAGACCATATGTTTAGGTGTAATAGGTGAAGTACAAAATTCCTTTAGCAACCACAACATGGAGTTATTTATAATCATATTTTTATGTGTTAAGGAGATTTTCATGAAGTGCATACTAATTAGCTCCCAATAATCTTTCCATTTTGCGACATATGACCGATCTATTAATAAAGTAATAACTTTTATAATAGAAGAGATAATATATAAATTAAAGTCTGGAAAAGAAATACCCCTTGAGACCAGCTATTAGTATATGTTTCTTTAATGCAATCCTAGGTCTATTAGGTGCCCATAAGAAATTTAACATTAGTGTATTCAGTTTCTTGATAGTTATTTTTGTAGGTGAAAGTATTATTGATTGTATTAAGTATAAAATCTTGGGGAATATTATCATTTTAATAATTGTAAGTCTCTCCTCCATAGTAAAAACATATTATTCCAGGTATTAAAAGATTTTGTATATTAAGAAAACAGGTATTATAGTTATTATATATAATAGATTTAATATCTTTAGATAGTATTATACCTAAATAAGTTACCTGACCTGAGTTGGGTACATATTTAGTAAAATCACTAATGAGAGTATTTTTTCTGTATATATAGGTAGTATTTTAGTTTTTCTTCATTGAATATTAAACCAGAAATACTTTTAAAATTCATCATTTTATCAAATAAAGACTGCATAGAAGAATTAGATCCTGCTGATGTAATTAGAACATCATCTGCAAAAGTTGAATTTTGATGATGTATTTTCTTCTATTTCAAAACCCTCTATGTCAGTACTGTTTCTAATCAAATTAGCCCAAGGCTCCATTACTAAAGTGAATAATAGTGGAGAAAGTGGACATCCTTGCTTTGTACCTTTAAGAATGGGTATTTTTTGTGAAACATATGTTCCTACCTTAATATAAGCCAGCGTTCCTTTGTATAAATGCTCAATTAAATTTACAAATGCATCAGAGAAATTTGTGCATTTCAGTATAGATTCTGAGGTGAAAGGACCTAATTTAATGTAGGATAAGTTATTAATATATATGTTTTTAGTAATAAGATGAAGGGAGGAGGAAATTCAAATGATGTTAAAGTTTTAAATAGATATTCCCAGGTGAGGGAATCAAAGGCTTTTTCTATCTTCTTTATTCACATAATGTATAAGAGTAAGTATCCTTTTAATATTAAAAGGAATCCAGAGACAGCGCACACAATCCGCACTTTATTCAAAGTATAAAACGTCCAAAACTAGATCACAGAGTTAAACGCATTACACATCCAGTACATGCGTTTTCGTCAGCCTGTAGCTTAGACTTCATCAGACAAAATGAATTAACTAATTAAGCATTATATAAGCCAATACATTTAAAAAGACCAATAACATTCAAGCATCTAAGTTAAAACCAATGAAAATAGTGACAGTCTGAGGAGCTCATTATAATAAAATTGTGAGTGATTTAAAATCATCTAATAAATATGTAAAAAACTTTTCCTTTAAAATAATTACAGTATTTAAAAGCAGAGGTTTTGATTAAAAAATATTGTAGTCAATTAGGTTTCTAGAACCCACAATATAATGAAGCTGTTAGGTTAAAAACTGATAAATGTATTTATGTGCACAGTAATTGTAGTAGGTACATAAAAAACAGAAGCATAGACAACAGTGCCCTCTACTGTTCATAGAATTACTTAATGAGTTTCAAACTTGAATTGATCTCAGTTTGAGAGCTGGAATAATTGAGATACATTCATTTAAGCCTGGTGATTTGTTGGCCTCTAATAAAATTTGCCAATACAGTTCCCTGTATTCAAGCCATTCTTCCCAGGGACCTCCTCTTATTTCTTTTTAACTTGTTCTAAAACAAAAAGGAGAATGTGGCTTCTTTACAGTTCTTTGTGTGTTTGTACAATGCATTGGTGTCCTTTGCTTTTTGTATCTCATATAAATGTTCATAAATCCGCCTCTTCAATACTCTTTCTGTTTTCCCAACATAATCTGAACTGCATTTTGTACACATTGCAAGGTAAACCACTCCCTGGGACTCACAGTTGAATGAACCAGTGCTATATATATTAATGTCCCTTATTTCAATGTAAATTTCTCTTTTGTTGGAAATATAGGGACATTGTTTACAGTGCCCACAATGAAATGTTCCATATGAGGTGTTATTAAGGCATGCCCTCTCCAAGTAGTGATGAGGATCTTTTGTGAGATTGTTCTCTAAAACTTTTTTTTATGCTACGTGCATTTTTATATACCATTTTGGTGTTTTTCCTTTTATGTTCGGTATATCTGAGAAAGAGATGAATTTTTCCCACTCATTGAGGATCATGCTTTTTATCTTGGAGTTGAAGCCATTAAATTCCAAGATAAGTGCTGATTGATAGTCAGATTCAACTGGGGTATGATTTATGTTGATGTTTGTCTGACTCTTAGTGGTCTGCTCACTTAAGGCTTTGTCATTTAGACATCCTTTTATGGGTTTAAATTTGGTCTTTCTGTGTTGTTCAACTTCCGTTCTAATGTTTTTATGAACTCAGTGGGTATCCTCTAGCGAGGAACATGGCTTCTAGCGTGTTACATTCCACATAAAAAGCTTCTTCCCTGCTTGTCATTCGACAACCTCTAACAAATTGTCCTTTGACAATGTTTCTTTTGCAGTGGGGGGGGTGTGCACTAAGAAAGTGTAGGTAGGAATTGCAGAACGTATTTTTCCGAATATTTTGGTCTCAAAATCTTTAGAAATTTTGTTCTTTTGGACCTCCACATCCAAGTATTGAAGTCTGTCTACCGAGCTTGTGTGTGTAAAGCTCAAAAAGAGGTGGTGTGGTTGATATACTCCAAAAGAGATAGTTGGTCACTACCCCCAGTCCAAAAGATAACAATATCGTCAAGAAAACGATATAAGGACCAATATTGTCGAATTCAGAATTCAAAATGTAGTTCAATTCCCAACCTGCAAGGACTATGTTAGCATAAGTGGGTGCACACGCCCCCATTGCTACCCCTTTTGTTTGCTGGAAAAATTCTCCATTAAATGTTAGAAAGTTATATTTCAAAATGTTGTCCATAAGTCCCACTACAGCAACCTTTTCTATGTGTGTCAAGGTATTGTCCATAAAAATAATGTCCCCAAAGATCCTCATTCCTTCATTGTGTGGGATACAAGTAAAAGGTCCACCACATCAATGGTAACAAAATTAAATTCTCCGAATAGAGGGTAGATGTAATGTTCCTAAGTAGGTCCCATGAGTCTTTCAGAATGTGACTAAAGTTGTTGCAAATATGTTTGATCTTGTTGTCCACAAATTTGGCCATAGGCAGCGTCTTTGAGCAGTCAGCCGACACGATCGGTCTGAGTGGTGGGTCGCTTACATTCTTGTGGACCTTCGAATACCAAATATAATTGGAACCTTTGGTTTAGGCACTGATAGAAACTTATGCATGTTGTTGTTTATTGTTCCTTCAATAATCATGTGATCAAGTGCCATGTCTATCTTTGATAAGCCACTTCAACCTCATCCATGGAAACATTTCTATACTTGGTTTCTTCACGAAGAATATTGTTCATTTTTCCTTCAGATATAATGTTCTCCATTATAACTACTCCTCCTCCCTTATCTGGTTTCATGATTCTAATTGATGTGTTCTTCTTTAATTCTTCTAGTGTTGCATATTCCTCCTTTGTTAAGTTGTACTTTAAATGTTGTTGTTTAAATTCTTTTGAATCCCATTTTCCAATACCATCTCAAGGTTTTCAGTTGTGGGAGAAGCGGAGGGTTGTAAATGCTACGCCTTGTAAGGCCACCTTGTGGTTGTTCAGTGTTAGATGGTGCTGGAGGTAAAGTAGCTTTCAAGTTAATTTTCCTAAGAAACAGCTTCATATCAATAATGGTTTTAACTAGGTCTCCTCAGTACTTGGAATGAATTTAAATCCCTTACTGAGGAGATCAAAGTGTCCCTTATTTAAAATGATATTGCTAAAATTGTAAATAGAAAAATTATTGAGGGAATGTGTAGTACCTGTATGTAAGATCTCAGTATCACCATTGGTATCACTCTCAGTAAAAGATGCAGAAAGGGTTAAAGGACTAGTGAGTGGGGGAACAGTGGTGGTGGGGGTATAGAGGGTATTCCTTAATACCTCCCTCTCCCCCTTCTTCCTCCCCCTCTCTGAAAATTCTGAGGGCCTTGCCCTTTTCTGTGAACATTATATGGTAACTCTAGGTCCTCTAATGGGGGAAATTCATTGTCATCCTTTTAATATTATTATGTGTGCACCTGTTGTATAAAAATCCAGTTTGATCATTATTAATTGTCTTTGAAAGTGGATTTTCATTCTGTTAGCTAGGATTGACATGAATATTTTGTAACCATTCAGTAATAGAGGTCTGTATGAGGTGCAAAGGTCTGATGGTTTATTATCTTTTAGAATTGGTGTTATGAGAGAATATCTCCATGAGGGTGGTATTTTTGCTTCTGACTGGACTTCTAGTAAAGTTTTATGAAAAAGGGAGATTACTGTTGAAGGGAATCATTTGTAAATTTCTGTAATATACCATCTGTCCCTGGAGCTTTGTTAGATTTACTTTCTTTTATCTTGTCAACAATTTCTTTGTAGGATATAGGTTTTTGTAGGTCTAGTTTTAAGTTTTCTGTAATTTTTTTATATTGATAAGGTTTGTATCGAAGTTTATTTGGTTGGTATCTAAATCTTCTTTTTTTGAAGTGTTCCATATAATGGAACCAAAATGCTTCAAGGATGTCTCCTATGTCTGATACTTTTTTCCTTTCTTATCATGATATATACTACCAATGTTATTTGCTTTAGATTGTATTTTAATTCTTGTAGATAAGTTATGTAGATATCTGGGGGCGGTGGCTAATGAGTTTATTTTTAATTTTTCCAAGGCTAGACAAGTTTTGTGTCAAGAATTTCATTATATTTTTTATTTAATTCCCCTATTTCTTTTTTGACGGACAATTCTGATTTTTTTTTTTTTTTAGATTTTGCTGTCAAGATTCTGGTTTGCAAGTCTAATGATTCAGATTCCTACTCGCTAACTTTGTTTTTGTACCAGCTAAGGGTCTTGCCAAATAAATATGCTTCGAGTCCCAAACCATGACTCCACTGATTTCTGTTGTATTATTAATTTCAAGAAATAATTGTAGTTCTGACAACATCCAGGGTCTGAAATCTTTAAATGTTAAGTTGTCAATCTCGCCTTCATTCTTGCTGGATGGGTTCGGAGCCGATCCTCGGCTCCGACTCGGCACTAGCTTTAGCTCGAGAACTCCTTTTACCAGCTCGAGGCAACCCTATATCCCATGATGCAAGGCGGAACTACCCCAGATCTCGTTTGCCGCTTAGCGAAAGAGGTCTCCTTTGCCAGCTGAGGTAAGTTTTTCTTGTTAAATAAGAAAAAAGTTTAGTTAGGGGTTTTAATTTCCCTTCAGTGTTAGGTTAGCCTGTATTTAGTACAGCCCACCCTATTCCCTTCCTTTTTAAACTTTTAAAATAGTTTTTTCAGTTAAAGTTTTAGTCAGGCCTAGTTCCCCAGTTATTCCCTTCCTGTGTGTCTGTGTAGGGATTAAGTTGTGTGTTTGTGGGGACTGTTTGTGTATATCCTTTTAGGATGTCTAGGGAAGGCAAGGTCTCAGGCTTCAAGAAGTGTGACCAGTGTTGTCAGAAAATGTCCCTGACAGACGGTCACACTTCTTGTGTGTATTGCCTGGGGCCTTTGCACCTGCAGGACTCCTGTGCGTTGTGTCATGCCTTTAGCCAGAGAGTCCTGCAGGAAAGGAGGAACAAACTGATCCTCCGAGGTTTGTTAAAACCTGAAGGTTCTCCTCTAAGCAAGGGGCAGGAAAACCTCTTAAGCCACCAAGGCTCAGGCTACAGTGTCCAAGCCTCCTCCGGTGGCTCCGTCCCGGGCCGATATCGGCTCGGCTGGAGCCGATGCTTCTTCTGCTAGAGTAGTGGGTTGGTGCCGGCTCCGATACCCTGACTACTGTTGCCTTGTCGGCTCCGGCTGGAGCCGACACTTTATCAGCATCGGAGCCGAGATCCTCGGCTCCATCTGGGTTCAAGGGACTTCGGCTCATGGCTCCGCCCGTAAGAGATCCCGGTCCCTTGACTAAGTATTCACTCGGCCGGGTCTCCTCTTTGTCGGAGCGGAGCCATCGGAGCCGATCTTCGAGATCTTCCAGGCTGTCTGACCACGATTTGGAGGGTGGTAAGCAGGCTGTTGAAGTCTCAGGCAGTGGCCCAAATGCTCCATAGCCCGTCTCAACAGACTTGGCTACAGCCCCAATTCTTGAGATTCCTCCTCCGACTCCACACCAGAGTTCGAGCCGGAGCTTCTTGGGACAGCGACTGTTTGATGCGGAGCCGATACATCCTGGCTCCGTCATCCTCTCCGATCTCCTCCTTGAGACTTTCCTTGGAGGGATCCGGTTGTCGGGTTTCCACTGTCGGCCCGAGGGGCTAGTGGCATCGGACCCTTGTCCGACCCCGCTCTCCTCGGAGCTTCGCTTGTAAGCTCGGCGCCGACATCGGCCTCGGAGCCTTCTCTCTCCTTGGAGCCGACCATTCCTGTTTCTTCGGAGCGGGTGTGTTCAGGTCTCCCGGGGAGAGGAGCCTTTGAGGTGATGAGTGTCCTGGCCTCTGAGCCTGGTCAACGGTCTATCCCTCTAGCTCCTCCCTCATCAGTGCCTGCAGATGCCTCTTGCCAGCCTCTTGCTCTCAGGCCCAGGGATCCATCGCCCCAGGTTTCCCCACTGGGAATTTCCTCCTCTTCCGAGGTTTCTCCTGACCCTGCAGGGGAACCCCCTCGGAAGAGGACGTGTAAGAGGAAACACACAGACTCCCCTGAGTCTACTACATCTGATACCGACTTAGATGAGTCGGAGGGTTCCCCGTCCCCTCTGAGGATGTCTCATTTTCAGACATCCTTGAGCTCCTCAAACAGAGGGGAATTGGCCTCCATTGACCCTCCGAGGATGAGTCGGTATACCTGGAGGCTTTTGGATCCCGACCCTCCACCTCCTGGGTGTCTCCGCCTTCGACCCACTCATGCAGGTAGTGGCTTGAAGGCGTGGCTCCAGATTCTGTGGAACCTGTCCCCAGGAGACCATCCAAGTTCATCACGGCCCCTTCGGACAAACAGTTCCTGTCCAAAGGTGTCTCTGTGGATGCTATGGTGGTGGCGGCGGCCACTAAGAAGGAACTGGCGGATCCTTCAGTACCTGTCCATCCTCCTAATAAGGATTCTAGGACCATGGACAGGTATGGAAAGCGGATGTTTTCTTCAGCGACCTTTGCAATGCGTTCGCTGAATTACCTTTGTCACTTCACCAGGCTTCAACGAGATATTCTCAAGGAACTGGGGGAAGTAGTCCAGGATCCTTCAGCTGCTGGGGCTCAGGAAAAGATTGCCTCTCAGCTAGCTATCCTGAATTCGATATCTAACTCCTCCATGCGGCTCATATCTTATGCAGCCGATGGAACGAGCAGCGGCCCAGGCACAGGTGGTGCTCTTAGACGCCAAGCCTGGATTCGGCTGTGTAATTTTTGGACCCCTTTAAGGCGTCCTTCACCAACACCCCTTTGACGGTTCGGCTTTGTTCGACCTCAGGTGAAGGATACTTTGACCAGATGTGAACAAGACGGTAAAACTCTTTCTGCCGTTGGAGTCCAGTTTTCCACTCCTTCTAGACCATATCCCAAGGGTCAGAAGGGGGGGAAGATGTGGTTCCGTAAAGCCCAAGGAGCTACACCGGACACACGTGGTCAGTTTACCCTAGAGGCAGAGGGGGTAACAATAATAGACGCCGCCCTAGAGGCAGGGGGGTCCTCAGAACCAGGGCAACAGGGAGCCTCTTCCTGAGAAGCCTTTTCAGCATCCCTGAGGTGTTGCCCGACTGTCCACCCTTGAGGCAGTCGGGGGAAGAATTTCGCTGTACCCAGTAGCCTGGCAATCCCTATCACAAGAGAAGTGGGTACAGTCGATTATATCCGAGGGTTACAAAATCCTTGAAAGGTTTCCGTACCTCTACAATCCCTTCCAGACATCTCACTTTCGGTCAAAGGGATTTGGCAAAACAGGAAGTTTCAAAACTCCTGGGAAAAGAGCCATCCAAACAGTGCCGGCAGACCAAGTAGGATCCGGCTTCTACTCAAGATTCTTTTGGTCCCCAAAGGACGGAGATTGGAGACCAATACTAGACCTAAGCAGACTAAACAAGTCTGTCAAAAGGCAAGATTCGGATGGTCACGCTGCAATCCATTCTGCCTTTTCTGGGCAAGGACAACTGGATGTGCTCGATAGACCTTCAGGATGCGTACTATCATATAAAGATTCACAGGCGCCCAGAAGGTTTCTCCGCTTTCGGCTGGGAGCCAGTCATTACCAATTCAGAGCACTGCCCTTTGGCCTCACTTCAGCCCCCAGAGTGTTCACCAAATGCATGGCGGTGGTCACAGCTCACCTGAGACGTCGAGGATTCCAAGTGTTTCCTTATTTGGACGACTGGCTCCTCTCCGCCACCTCCAAGGATCAGCTTCTTCGGTCCAGAGACTACACCTTACAGCTTTGCAAGAGTCTAGGAATTTCGGTGAATTTCGAAAAATCCTAATCTATCACCTTTATAGGCGCAGAGTTAGATACCGTCAACATGTTAGCCAGACTAACAAATCAAAGGATTCTGGACATCCAGAAATTTGTTCAGCTTCTGTTACAAAGCAGCAAAGTCAAAGCCAGGTTTGTCTTGAAGGTTCTAGGCCTAATGGCTGCAGCCATTGTTCTTCTTCCACTGGCTCGCTTCCACATGCGTCTCCTGCAGTGGATGTTGTTCACGCAGTGGTCGTACCACGATCTGCCCATGAGACACGAGATCTTAGTGACACAGTCTTGCAGGGCTCATCTACGATGGTGGGTATCTTCCCCTCTTCTTCATCAGGGCCGACCATTTGTTCCCCTCCTCCAGTTGCCACAGTCACCACGGATGCCTCTCTGATCGGGTGGGGGGGGCATTATCAGGGCAGGATGGTCCACGGGACGTGGCAACCCATAGAATACCACCTGCACATAAATGTCCTGGAGATGAGAGCAGTGCTTTTAACGTTGCAAGCCCTCGACGACTTTCTTCCCACAGGGACTATTGCAGTACAGCCGCACAATATGTCCGTGGTCTGGTACATCAACAAACAGGGCGGAACCAGGTCCTATCCCTTATGTCGAGAAGCTCTCAGACTTTGGCAATGGCGATCTCTTCTCAGCGGTTTCTGATAGCAACGCACATCCCCGGCAGGTCCAACCTATTGGCGGACAGGCTAAGCAGATCTATTCTGATGCCTCACGAGTGGTCTCTCAATCAGTCTGTAGTGGATCAGATTTTTCTGAAGTGGGGCACCCCTTGTTGCGATCTTTTCGCTACCCCTCAAAACAGCAAGTGCCCAGATTACTTCACACTATTTCCTCTTCCAGGCCAACCCTTGAGAGACTCCCTAACCCAGGATTGGCCTCGGGGACTTCTTTATGCTTTTCCTCCCTTTCCATTGATTCCACAACTCATTCAGAAAGCCACCGTTTTGAGAGCCAAATTGATCCTCATTGCTCCATATTGGCCTCGACAAATTTGGTTTCCGTCTCTACATCATCACCTTCTGGTGCAGCCCTGGCATCTGGACCCAGTTCCGGATCTTTTGATCCACCAGTCGGGTCAGCAGCACCGAGCCATTCATTCTCTCAACCTCACTGCTTGGTTGCTCCACTTCCTTCCCTAGCCAGGCTACCAATGATTTCTGACTCAGTCAGAGACATTTTAGTGTCTTCTTTAAAGTCGTCCACTAGAACTGTTTATGCTAGCAAGTGGCGACGTTTTTCTATTTGGGCAAACGCCAGAAATATTGATCCTTTCACCGCTCCTATACATTCTGTTTTGGATTTCCTGGCGGAGGTTTTTCATTCGGGATCGTCATCTTCTACAGTCATATGGCTGCTATTTCCAAATTTCATGTTGGCTTGCAGGACAATAACATCATGTCTCATAAGTTATGCAAAGCCTTTTTGAGAGGAGTTTTTCTCCTAAAACCGCCTGTGAAACATCCTCCTCCGCAATGGGATCTGAACTTAATGTTGGCATCCCTAATTCTACCTCCTTTCGAACCGTCTGCTACGTGTTCTTTAAAGTTGTTGACATGGAAAACTATATTTTTGCTGGCTGTTACCTCTGCAAGAAGAGTTTCTGAGATTCAGGCCCTCTGTATTCGTTCACCTTATCTGGTGTTTCATAAGGATAGGGTTTCGCTCAGAACTAACCCTTCCTTTCTTCCCAAGGTTGTATCTCAAGCCAATATTAACCAATCTATTGATCTACCAGTTTTCTTTCCTAACTATTCTGACAGAGCTGAACAGAAGCTACATTTTTTGGATGTTCACCGTCAGCTCAGGTACTACTTACATAGGACTAAACAAGTTAGAAAATCAGACCAATTGTTTGTCTCCTATGCAGGAAACAGGTTGGGTCTTCCAGTATCTAAAGTGACCTTATCTAGATGGTTGACTTCCACCATTTCCTATGTGTACTCTCTAAGGGGCAAACAACTATCTTCTAAGCCAAAAGCACATTCGACCAGGAGTCTATCCACTTCTGTAGCCTTTCAGGATAGACTTCCCATTGACACTATTTGTGCAGCAGCTACTTGGGCGCCTCATACCTTTGTGTCTCATTACAAGTTGGATTTGGCCTCCAGAGATAGGGCCAGTTTTGGTTCCACTGTTCTCAAGAGTCTGTTCCATTGACCCACCGGGATACAGGTGCTAGGACGCTGTCCCATCCAGCAAGAATGAAGCGAGATTGACAACTTAACATTTAGAAGTTATGTACCTACCATAACGTTCCATGTTAGTTGTCTTCTCTCGCCTCCTTTCTTCGTCCCTCCCTCCTTCCCCTGGCCTGGACAGATCTTGGAGAGTTCCTATTAGATTGCTTCCTCTGGAGCATTGTTATGAGGACTTCTTTTAGGAACCATGGTTCCTAATTATATTAGGATAAGTCTTTAGCAGGGTTAGTTAGCTACCAAACGAGATCTGAGGTAGTTCCGCCTTGCATCATGGGATATAGGGTTGCCTCGAGCTGGTAAAAGGAGTTCTCGAGCTAAAGCTAGTGCCGAGTCGGAGCCGAGGATCGGCTCCGAACCCATCCAGCAAGAAAGAAGGCGAGAGAAGACAACTAACATGGAACGTTATGGTAGGTACATAACTTCTAATTTTCGTGATATATAATGGAATTCTAGTTGAGAAGATTAAAGGTTTAAACTCTATTTGGAGCTTCATTATCAGAGAGTCATGATCTGAGAAGGGGCATGGAACTATTGAGAAGTTGAGTATTTTTGTTTGTAAATCTTGAACTACGAATAATTTGTCTATTCTGGTTTGTGTTCCAAATCTATGGTCTTTATGGGAAAATAATAAGGATTTATCATCTTTTACTTTTAAAAGTGTCTTAAATTAAATGAATCAATCCATCCGTCTTCTTGGTGGTTTTAGAAGCTTCTAAGGTACAATTAAAGTCTCCTCCCAGTATAAGATTTCATTTATAATTGTTGGAAATAAAATCTAGGTGTTTTTTTTTTTTTTTTTTTTTAACCATTCCTGCTCCAATTCCTGGGAACTAATATAGATTAGCTAAGGTCCATATTCTGTTATTAAATTTAATTATAACAAATGCTAGTAGACCTTTTTTGTCTTCATATTTATAAATAACTTTTGGAGTGATTATGTTTTTCTTCCAGAGAATTGATACTCCTTTTGTCTTTGTTCTATAGGAAGATTGAGCTAAGACTGTCTAGTCCTTAGAGTTCCAAATAAAGCTATTTTTAGTTCTAAAATGCGTTTCTTGGAGAAAAACTACTTGTGCCTTATTTAGAATTAAATATTTTAGTAAATTTGATCTTTTATTTGCATTATTTAACCCATTAGTATTTGATAAAAAGGTTAAATCCATTTTAAATTATTGTTGGAATAAACATTTTCATTTTTTTTTATTTTGATTATAGCAGTTAAACCATATTCTCTGATAACACTGAATGTTATTTTTGTGTGTGTGAACTTGGGAGTGTAATGTTTTTTCTTCTTTAAATACAAGTAGGGTAAAATTCTGGTCAGGCTTTAAAAAAATACTTCTATAAAACATTAATTCTAAAGTATCAAATACAAGTAAACATGAATTTCCCATTAAACATGGAATGAAAGTTATTCCTAATCCATTAGATTAAGATAGGTCTATTGGATTATCACTCATACCTTTAACCAACAATATCAACTGAGCTCCATATGTTAAATTATTATATGGAGGATTTTCTTAAGAGAGATGAAATTCTATATTCTACTGTTATTCTATAGTATTTTATATATCAGGATGGAATGTTGTAAACAATTATGTTGACTTAGAAAATATCCATTATTTAGTTACCCTTAAGAGATCCCAAACATGTCACATATGTCATTTCGGATAAATTAAATGCAACAGAGGAATATACACTAAGCCAACAACAAATAGATTATTACTAAAATAATTTGACTAAAAGGACTCTACAGGAGACAGAGTGATTACCAATGAAATATGAATTTACTGTAGGTGTACTGTCTTCCTTTACTTTCCCACTCTTCAGCTCACCAACTTCAACTTGCACTTATGAAAAGGCATGGCTTATCAGTGGTATCCTGATTCTGAGTAGAGACGCCCTACATTCCAGTGTGCAGTGCTTTTACATATTTATCAATTTACAAAGCAGAGTGAACTATGATCACCCTGACAATCCCCACCCTGCATAGGGCACCTCCTGCTTCCAGAATGGGTAATCACATCAGGTCTAGAATGAATGTGTAGGTACCCATATGTTAATCAAGACTTGCCTTAGGTAAGTATTAATCATAGTGTTTAGAGCCTCTTGGAGAGTTCTCGGAGCAGTTAGAATACTCTCAAGCCTCTCCTCCCTTGACTAAAAACAGAGATTTCCCTTCCCGTTCTTTCCCTTGTTTTAAATCAGTACTAATAAAAGAAATTCAGCAAACATAGGTAAACAGAAATAACATTCAGTAGTCCGTCTTGGACATGACTCGCAATCCATTAAACAAGTCAGTGACTAATATCACTTTATTTCTAATTTGTCTTTATAATGTTTATTTCCTAGCTCTTTAAAATTTCTGATAAAGCAAAATGTTAACAATAAGCTGTTTTAACTAAAAGTGCAAAGACTGATTTTTCAAATAACTTGTCAGTTGCCAATTGAGTTATTTTAGAGTGTGTGGTTAGTGCAAATATAGTATGTTGCAAAAATATGTATTTTTTCGTGTGCTCTAGAGACTGTTGTATGCAAGTGACATATATTTATTTTATTTATTTATTTTACATTTGTTGACCGGGCTAGTCCAACTGGATATTTTTCCATTTTCAGCAGAGGCCCGGGGAGAAAAGCTCCACATATAGACAAAAGGAGATGCATCATGAGGACAAATGACATAATACACATTATTACCTATATCTAAAAACAGGAAAAGAAAGTGATAGAACATGGAAAAAGGAAATGTAATAAGTTAACCAAAAGCACAGGGCTTAACTTTTGTAATAAGTTAACCAAAAGCACAGGACTTAACTTTCTAGAGAAACTAAGTAACATAATGTTGAACATTCTAACATGTTTTAATACCAAGGAGGGAGTATAAGATTAAAGAAAGAGAAGCAACAATAGAGAGCAGATATAAATAGACATATACTAGTTAGAGAGAGATTCAGGGCCATAAAGATGAAAGATGACGAGGAGCAGTCTGTAAGGTAGAAAAAGAAAGGTAAGGGAGGAAGCAGGAGGGCCAGAAGAGTAGGGAGAGAAACGTGAGATTAATAGATGGAAATTACTTTAGTCAGGATTAGAGCAGGGACACATCCAGTGGCTTTTAAGGTAACTTCTGAGTTTTTGTTTAAACAGAACAGTAGATGCAATGGAAGTAAGTTCAGAAGGAAGTTGATTCCAGTGTTTTCCAATGGTATTTGAAAAAAGGGAATCGCCTGCTAGGTTTTTAGATTTGGTTAAGGTAACTAGCAGTTTGCTAGATGAACAGAGGGAGTTTAGATTAGAGTAGGGGGTGAAGAGGTTGGAGAGTATAGGTGTGTTGTGAGGTTGGTAAAATGCTCTATGGACAAATGTGAGTTGGGAAAGAAGTAACATGTTTGATAGTTCAAGCCAGTTAAGTTGCTGCAGATTCAGACAGTGGTGCGTTCTGAAAGGTTTACTAGTAACAAATCTAGCTATATTATTGTACGTGGTAGATAGTTTAGAGAGAATATTTTTCTTGAGGTTAGTATAAATAGGTGAAGCATAGAGAAGAGTAGAAATTAGATGAGAGTGGGCAAGGGTAGCTTTGGCTGGAGAGGTTAAGAAAGTTTTAATTCTATAGAGAGAGCCGAGTTTTCTGTTTACAGATTATATAATGTAACATATGTAGAGCATATGGCTTATGGATTCAGGTTGTTGAAGTAAGTTTTATACTTATTAATCAGGCAGTTTCATTTAAGTTCACAAGTAATTTGGGGACATTTCAGTTGAGTTTCCCGGAATGTGTAGTCCAATGTGAGTAATTTATAAGGTATTTACAAGTTGTTCTATTAAGTTGTCTAATTTACCCTTCTTAGATTGTAATTCTGTTTAATAGCCAAACATTACTTTTTTATCTGAGAGGCTAAATGTACTTTGCAGATTCACAAAGTCCATAGAAACTGCTGCAGTTGTTTTCAGTTGCCATTACAAAGCAAATATAGCGGTTCCTAATCAATGAGTGTTAAAAAAAAAAAAAAAAAAAAGGTTGTACAGAGCTTAACTGCAGAGATATGTTGCAAAAAGTAATATGTATCTTTTCATGTGCTCTAGAGACTGTCAACTTCAAGTTGGTGTTGTGTCTTTCGGCTTATGGGGTCGCCACAGCGGAACTCCGGTCGCTAATGTTTGGTAGTGGATTTTTACGTGCCGACTTACCAGCCCTGACGCACAACCTTCAAGAAGGCGCACCCCACACATACCTCCACACAGAAGACGCTCTAGCTGAGAATCGAACGCGACAACGTCTTGCTGTGAGGTGACAACGCTACTGAAGCACCACTACTGTGGACAGACTGTCAACTTCAAGTAACGTATAAAATGTAACTTTTACAGTGCAGACAGCTTGTGAAATCAGCATGTTAAACAGAGTAATACTTCTTAATCAAGCAGCTACATTTCAGTGGACATGTAGTTTGGGAACATTTCAGTTGTGTTTCCAGGAATATGTAATCCTATGAGGATAAATCATGAAATATTTACAAATAATCCTATTATGTATTTATTTTACCTTGCTTAGGTTTTTTTTCATTTTAATTACTAAACATTACTTTTTCTTATTTGTTATCTGTGAGGCTAAATGCACTTCGCAGGTTCACAGTGTCCTTAGAAACTGCAGCAATTGTTTACTGTTGCTATGGCAACACAAATAGACTGTGAAGAAAGCTTCACTTCTCTTAAACAGTGCATTTTTCCCTCCTTTTTTTGTTTTTATATATATTTGTTAATACTAAAAGGAAGTAGCCGCAGTGGTGCAGCGGTAGAGTTGTTGATTCACAGCAAGAGGTTCTCCCGTTCGATTCTTGGCTGGAGCGCCTTCTGTGTGGAGTCTGCATTTCTTCCCCTCAGTGGAGTGGTGTTCAAAAGACATGCGTGAATGGGTGTGCCTTCATTGAAGGTTGGGCGCCGGGCTGGCACCTCGGCACAGTAACAATCTACTGCCAATCATTAGCGGACCGGAGTTCCACTGTGGCGGCCCCTAACCGGGAAACGCCGAAAGAAGAAGTTATTACTAAAAGGAAATAATTCAAAGGACAGATGTACATGAATGGGACATCTCAGAGTTAATCACGAACATGTCCCCAATCCCAATAAGCATAACAGTGACTATCATTACTCTAATAAATACTGTAATAATTAAGTTCGCAATTCCAATTAGTCTACCTTAAAACTAGATTATTTTAGGCTATTATAATCTATGTATAGATAGTGAGTTATTAAATTATATGCAGACTATATTAATATAGTAAATAGGAGAGAATTTAGAAAGGGAGACAAGATGCAGTTAAAATAAATTAATGAGAGAAGAGAGAAAATTAAGAGAAAATGCACATTTACTATGTATGTTGATTTAACAGTATAAATATTGTATGTGCTATATAATCCTCCTTTCGTGAAAGAAAAGTACTCTGTTTTACATACCTGAGGTAATGCTAAAAACTCTCATGTGTTGTGTCATCTATTTTCAAAAAATATAAAGATTCGAGTAGTTAGTTGCCTTTGTTTTAAAATTCCAAGCAGTAAAGTTGGTCCTTTAAATTAATGTTAAAACAATTCATATCATAGTAGATGCTTTGAGAGATTTGGCTGTAACAGTATCAGTCTTTTGCTTCTTCTTTTTGAAGTCTGTCCAGACATTTGTTTCTTTTATTCTCTTGAGAGAAGGTGACCTCCAATCCATATATTCTGCTAAAGTTAATCACATTATTAGTTTTAATAAATGAAGAGGCTTCCTCTAAGTCAGTTAAAGTCCTCATCTCGTTGGCATACAGTATTCTTATCTTAGCTGGATATGCAAGTTGTGCCTTGATGTTATTTTGTTTCAGAAACTTTATCATTGGCCACACTTTTTTTCCTCTGTTCCATTATTCTAGATGAATAGTCGTTATCAGATCTTATCAGGCTCTGTTTATATTTTAGAGGTGCCTTCCTCCAAGCAGATCTTAAAATCAATTCCTTGTCAAAGTATGAAAGAAATTTAATGATTATTGACCTGTTTGAGTTAGTGGCAGGCAGTGGCGGCTGGTGACTTCAAATCACAGGGGGGCTGCAGGAGACGCTGAATGGGTGGGGTCAAAGGGAAGGGGTGTGGTCAACCATAAAGGGGAGGAGCTATGCACAAAACCACAAAAAAACTAACTTTAATTAAATACGCTGCCCTGGGTGGCAAACCATCATTATGAAAGTCCAATCAAGACAAAAATAAGTGTAGAAGAATAAAAATATTTCAATGCATTGGCTGCATGACAGCTTACTTAATATCTAGATGGAAACAAAAGGTTGTGAGGCAGGAAAAATAAATTACTTTTAAATACATTACTGGAATGCCAGTCAAAATCAAGTATAAGAAAACCAGAAGCACTCATCTCAAACCACTTCTCCTTGCACTGCAGTCCTAATTATAATATATTCAGCTTTATTAAAGTACCAAGCAACATGCTGAAAGTAGAAATCTATGTGATGCCCCACTTGTAAAATGTTTCTTATCCAAAAAGACCTGCTGCCTGACAACTTGTTTCATGGGGAAAACATGATAAAAGTAAAAATGAAAAGCAACCAAGAAACAAGCTCAAGATACATTGCTTAAAGGATTACTGTACAGGTTATGGACCACACATGATTGGCATTCTGCTTAGTTTACGGGTAAAGTCTGTAGAGATGACTGGAAGTCTCCAACAAGTGTAATGAGCTTTTTAAAATAATGGAATCCTGTCCTTTAATACCCAAGGCTTATACATTATCTAGTCAAGTATTCTCTGCATGGCAACAACAGAAAGGCTTTCAATGTTGGCAATTCTTTAACAGTATGCTTATTAAAGCTTACTTGCATCTTACGATGTCAGAGAAGCTTACCTTATGGTCATTAAAGCATTGCTACTTAAACACAGAGCAACAGGCACTTTGAGTAATAAGCATAAATCTGAGTAATAAGCATAAATCAACAGTACCAAATATGACAGAAACCAGACCATTCTGCAAAATCAAGGACAGATGACAAGCCACTGTAGTACTTATGCAGTGTGTCCACGCCATCCAAGGTAGAAACAACTACTCCTTGCCTTGCTTGGACAGATCCAGAGTCACTAGATGGGGGAGTGGGGTGCAACAAGCATGTCACAATTTGAAATCTCTCTGGCTGACTGTGATGGCCCTGACACATTTGTCATACCTCTCAACCTCAAGAGCAAGAAATCTGGACAAAGCCATACACAGAAGTGGGACAAAGGCACAACAATAAGGACAATTTTTAAATATTGCTCTAATAAACTTAGAAAGATAATAGAATAGGTCTTGCATTAGTATGAATTTTCTGAAGGGTATAAAATCTGAAACTCAAATGTCTGTCATTTTCTAACTTCAGTCTTTAGTGATTTGTCACTAATTTGCCAAAAACACAATTTTATGAAAAATGGACCAAAATGTGATGCAAAAATATAAAATAGACACACAATACAGCTTCTACCTGTCAAAGAAGGGACACTTTAATATTAGTACTGCTACCTTGAGCAGCTGACAAAATAAAATAATCTACATGCATTTCAAGTAATCTATAACTTTGATTATTACAGTTATTTCTTAATTGTAAACCCTCCATGTTTTCTTCCAAAATTGCTATTTTATGGAGGGATTATTAGGGGAAGAGCAACATTTTGAGCCAAAATTGGGGACAGTTGAGAGGTTGGCTATGCCTAATTCTATAAAGCAATTTATTTGCATGTACCTCTCAACCTGTTAATGCAGTAAATCTGAACAAGGCCAAATATATTGGGGGCACATATAAACAGTACTAGAAATTGCTCTTGTATAAATTGAGATAGTTGATAGAACGGCTCTTACTTTAACATGCATTTTTATGAAGGTTATGAAGTCTGAAACTTATTATTTAGTGACTTCTGGCAAATCATTTAGGAATTAAAACTACAAATTTTATGAACAACAAACCAAAAATAAGAAGCAAAAATCTATTCATTCTTTGAAAATCTGGACAGTTGGGAGGTATAGTTCAGCTGGGCCTGTCTGAGTTTGCTGCCCCCCCCCCCGACAAAGTAATGGTTGAACTGGAGCCTCTGCAGCCATTCCAATTAACCATTACTTGGCTATTTCACTCCATTTACCATAAACACTAATGTGCATACTGCTTTACTTCAATGATTGGACTTCATTTGAAAGTTTTATTTTGTATTTTACAGCACAAACATTAAGTCATCTGTTAAACAAAGCAATGCAGTCTCACAATGAAAACTTAGCATTAAAACTTCTCTGCCCTTGAAACTCACATTCATTGAAACAGCATTGAAACCCACATTCAAAGAAAATACATTTTGCCAGTGGCAGATAAAGATTAATTTTGGGCTGGGCCCCTTGCATATGAAACATACATGTGCTCTTTGATACACCTTCCTCATTGTACTAAAAATTATATTCCTTGTACAATACAGTACACTTGTTAGAGGGTGTTTTAAATTTGTTTTGAATATTTTTCCAGTAAGCAATGAAACAAAACATATGCACCCATAATGGCAAAACTGCCAGTTGAGAACATTTATCATAAAAAAGTCTACTCAGACTTCCACAGTCCACCATTATTAGTAAATATACACAATTCTACAGTCCACCATTATTAGTAAATATGCACAATTCCACAGTCCACCATTATTAGTAAATATGCACAATTCTACAGTCCACCATTATCAGTAAATATGCACAATTCTACAGTGCACCTTTATCAGTAAATATGCACAATTCTACAGTCCATATTCAGTGAATTCAGTTCTTGCCATAGCTGTCAAACTTAGCACAAAGAACTGGACGAAGCCAATAATGGGGAATACAGTCCCAAAAATAGGGACAATTTTAAAATATTCATCTTATAAACTTAGAAAATTCCTAGAAAAAGAGGTTGTGCTACTATGTATTCTGAAGAACATGAAGTTTGAAATTCAAATGCCGGTCAATTTTACTGCGGACAGAACAAAACAATTTTCAGCAGAGGCGAGGATTAATACTGCAGACACGTCTTTGTAAAATGGCAGGGCACCAGAGCAAATCCACACAAACACAGGGAGGAGATGCAGACTTCACACAGAAGCCACCCCAACCAAGAATCAAACCAGAAAACCTATAGCTGTGAGGCAACAATACTACCACTGCACCATCAAATCTGCAAGGAATTAAACATTCATAAACCTGAAGTCTGAAATTCAAATGCCGGTCAATTCTACTGCGGACAGGACAAAACAATTTTCAGCAGAGGCGAGGGATTAATACTGGAGACACGTCTTTGTAAAATGGCAGGGCACCAGAGCAAATCCACACAAACACAGGGAGGAGATGGAGACTACACACAGAAGCCACCCCAACCAAGAATCAAACCAGAAAACCTATAGCTGTGAGGCAACAATACTACCACTGCACCATCAAATCTGCAAGGAATTAAACATTCAGAAACCTGAAGTCTGAAATTCAAATGCCGGTCAATTTTATTTAACATTTGTTAATCAGGACAGTCTGACTTGGAACAATTTTCAGCAGAGGCCCAGGAAGAAATAATGCAGACATGTCTTTGTAACATGGGAGGACACAAAAGCAAACCCACACAAACACAGGGAGAAGATACGGACCCCACAAAGAAGGAACCCCAGCCAAGAATCAAACCTGAGAACCTGCAGCTGTGAGGCAACAATGCTACTACTACACCATCAAATATCAAGCATTGCAACATTTACAAACCACAGATATTATGAGGAACAGCTCAGATCAAATATGAGGCAAAAATCTGCAATTTTTTTACAAATGGTGGTGGGTAGGGAACTCAAGTCTTTAACACCTAAATACAGGGTACAGGGTTCAAGCCTGAGGTATTCCCTACCACACCACCATGAGCACCTGGGGCATTTTCACACACACACACACACACACCCCTCCAGTTACAAGCACCAGCTAACACATACACAACTCCAGTTACAAGCACCAGCTAACACATACACAACTCCAGTTACAAGCACCAGCTAACACATACACAACTCCAGTTACAAGCACCAGCTAACACATACACAACTCCAGTTACAAGCACCAGCTAACACATACACAACTCCAGTTACAAGCACCAGCTAGGCTAACACATACACAACTCCAGTTACAAGCACCAGCTAGGCTAGCACATACACAACTCCAGTTACAAGCACCAGCTAACACATACACAACTCCAGTTACAAGCACCAGCTAACACATACACAACTCCAGTTACAAGCACCAGCTAACACATACACAACTCCAGTTACAAGCACCAGCTAACACATACACAACTCAAGTTACAAGCACCAACACATAAAGTAAAATGCACCATACACTTACCTGTCTGTTCTGCATACCATATCCTGCCCGCGCAATACTCACAAAGACCCGCGAGATCCCAGTAAAGCTCCCTCCCGAGACTGTTCTGGCTGTTGCTGCTGCAGTCCGGATGCGATGTATCCTCCCAGCGTGTCTGTGCACTTTAAAAGTGCACAGACGTCTCCTTGCGTCCCTCTATGGGTCCTGCCGGACTGCCTTGAGCATGCGCATAGACCGACGGTAGTCGGGACTACTGCGCATGCGCGAAGTCCGCGAAAATTTAAAAAAATAATTTTTTTTGTTTTCTTTTTTTTTTTTTTTGTTTTCTTTTTTAATTTGAGGGGGCTGCAGTCCGGCAGCCCGATGCCACGAGCCGCCCCTGGTGGCAGGTTTCCCAAGACCTCTGTGTGCCATTTCAGTGCCAAAGGAAAGTCCTGATTTTAAATTTAAAAAGTCCGGGATCCAGCGCTTTATAAGAAGGAAATCAGTCATCTACTTTATTAACCAAGTGTTTTGTTTAAGAAGCCGTTCTTTCTGTTTCCTCTTCCTTAAGTCTGCTTTCTAAGTCATTTAGAGAAACCTCTATTCCTGTTATCCTTGTCTGGTGTTGTTGTAGTATTTCCGTGAGAGTGTTAGCCTGTTTTTGACTGCTTGTTTTAAGATTTTCTAGGTTCTCTTTAAAATCATCCATCTTCAAAGACAACTCCTGCAGGGTAGATGTTATCTGTTGTAGTTCCTTCTTTAAGGCAGCATCCAGGTGAGAATTCTTTGAGTTGCTCATTTTAACAAGTGAATATATCTCCAAGCTTTTTGACAGGAAATTATTTGTAAAACTTCACCAAAGTTTCTAATTATGTAAATTAGTCCTTTATCTGTAACATTTTGTACTTTGAAGAAAAAAAAAAGAATATTGTTCCTGTCTTATTTAACTACTTATATGGAGCTCTAAAATACTGCTGCTTTCAGTTAGCCATTCAGGTTCCGCCACATCATTTATTTTTCCATGCTAGGCTTTCTTGAAGGGTATTTCTGTCTTGGTGGGATTCATTGACTGTACCTAGTTTGCAGTCATTTGCAAACTTGGTCAGCTAGAGGCCTTGATGGTTGGCCTTTACTTCAGAGAAGTAGATGTCAAAAAGGAGAAACACAAGCACAGAGCCGTGAGAGACTCTGCTAGTAGCTGCCCTCTTTGGAGGGAGCCTCACCTATCTTAACTTAGTCCTGCCTGTGAGCCAGCTATTATGTACCATATGGGTTTATGCTAATGTAGTGATTAGCTACAATGCCCAAGTGAGATACTGTGTCAAATGCTTTGACTAGGTCGAGGTAAGCACTGCACATTTTTTGTGCTCATCTGTGGCTTTAGTAATCTTCGTGAAGAAATCCACTAAGTCATTGTTGCTCATTTCCGTGAATGTTTCCATGGGCTCATATATGAGACTAGTCTGACTTGAGTTTATAGTTGTCCAGGCCCATAAAATATCACCCCTTGTGTAAAAGGATAAAGGTTGCAGTCGTCCATTTGTTTGGAATGAAGCCTGTCTGGAGGCTGTGGTTTAAAAGTGACTTTAATGGGCCTGGTAGGTCATGTTTCATACTATTTAGGAGATATCTGGGGAAATCGGGGACCATATATGCAGTGTTCCTGGCCATAGTGTGTGCTTGGCGAAATGCTCCCTAGTGGTAGTTGGGGGAGTCGTGCTTGAGGATATTTTTGAGGGGGTAAAATGGGGGAAAGGGGTGTAAAACTAGCACTAAATTTGTCATCCATTAGATTTGCTGTGTTCTTTTGCTCAGTATAGGTGGCTTCGTTCACAGTTAGTTTGGCACATTAAGGTTGTAGACATAATTGAAGAAAGCCTTGTGGTTTACCTGGTTAGCTATTTGTACCTCAAATTTGGCTCAATTAGTCCCTTGAGTTGTTTTAGATTGATGAGGGAGTTATTGTCTTGGTGGGCATAGCCTTCCTAGCCTTCCTACTTGGGCTCAAAGAGGAAGGAGTGTTCAACAAATGTACAGGGTTTCTGTGAACAGTTCTGTTCTCAGGGAATGGGAGGCTTAACATTTTCCTGTGGTGGTGCTTAATAGGAGGGAATTAGCCTTAGAGTAATTCTTGGAAGTTCCAGGGGGTACCTGGAGTCCCAGGTTGAATTCTGTTTCTAAGGGGACTGTATAATGGCCCAACTTTTACGTGTGAGGACATTACCCTGGGGGTGCTCAACATTCTCCATGTTTGTAAGGCTTATAGACCAGCTAGTCCAGATGGTTTGTGTTGATATAGTCCAGGAATGTCTGTTCTGCATGTTTGAGGTCATGTATGATTCTGAATTTATATTAGAGTGTTAAAGTCACTCATGAGTGTGATATTTGGTTGAGTGGAGTGAGTCTCCAGTACATTTAAATGTGTGGTGTGGGCTTTGTGGGTTATAGAGGGTGATCGATAGCTTGCCAAGATATGGTGTGGGACTTTGCTTATGGCAAGTTGGACGTTGAGAAGCTTGAGTGCATTGTAATGTTTGACAAGCCTCGAGGTGTGCTTGTGCTGGAAGTAAATTGGGACTTCTCAATCTTTTGTTCCTTCCTGTGCAGTAGATGGCCTAAATGTATGGAAGGAATATAGCCTTGCGCTGCCGTTGTGCTCTCCGTGGCTTTAAACCATGTCTCAGTAACTGCAAACTCCAGAGTGAGGAGAGCTGTCGGGAAGCAGACTTTCTGGAATTGAGCAGTAATAACTTTAGATAATCCTAGTAGGTTAGGCTATGTTGGAAGGGTTATCAGGTTGGCAGTGCATAGAAATTGAACTATTGGGGTGGGCAAGGTTTAACCCAATATTTAAAGGCCTAGAGGGGAACAGATACAGGCAATCTTGGCAAAGCAGCATGGCTTGTCCACCATATCTTCCCAGTCGGACAGATATTGTACCCAGTTTCAATGACACCAAAACTAAGCCAGTTATTAAAGTCTGTTATCTTCTGTTCATATTGTGGCATCATCCTTGGAGAAGGTAGAATGCTGCTCAATGCTAGGCTCATACTGGCCTGGGGCACACAGTCCAAGAACTCCACAATGTATCTCGCTCTTTATATAGTCCAGGGAGATACATCTGTGACAATTTATACTCACCTGGAGTATGACAGTTGTACCTGTGGCTTAGTGAACCAAGTGGCTGTGTGATCTTATTCTGGCATCCAACAGGCAACTGACTGTGACTCTGTCCTTAGTCTGCTTGGAAAATGGGACTTTTGTCTCACAGTGGGGGTCTCCTGTGACCAAATTATTGGGTTGTGGGGGGTGGTATGCCTTATGGGCTTAGAGTTTGAGACCCCTTGTGATGTTGATGTATGTGTTGTGGTGGGTGCTTTGTCGATTGCTTTTGAGGTTGCTGAGGATATTTTATTGTAACTGCATCATCTAGGAGGCTTTTGAGGTTTGGGCAGATTGTTTGACTATTTGCATATTTGTGTGTTATTTCTGACCACCTGTTTGGTATTTTTAGTGGTAGTGAGAGCCTTGCATCATGTGACCTAGAGTAACTACATCTCTCACATATTGAACAAAAAGGGAAGCTAGCAGGTACGGCTGGTGCAAGGCAAGCAAACTAGTTAGACCAAAATGAAAAAATGCCAGCACCAAGAATGAATTAAGTAATAGTAGCTTTATTAAGCTGAAATTCCAGACCGGTTTCAGCACGTGGCTTTCATCAGTAGATTGTTACACATAGAATGAGAAGCTCCTGCTATAAATACCTTTATAACCAGAAGTAGAATGACATCATTTCCTGTCTCAAGAAGAAAATCTAATTGTTACATGAATAAACATAAAAATAAAAGTAAAAATACATATTGGTAAACATAATGTAATACAATTCAAAATGCATGTGCTTTAAAGATATACATATTCTAGCATCAATATTAAAGTAAAAAAAGAACAATATTTGAATTATGATAATTTATCATTAAGTCCAGGGGAAAACAAACTCCCTAACTTCACTATTCCATCTTTTCTCTTTGTTATTTAGAATATCATGCCATCCAGTTTTAAAAGCATGGTTGCCTATAATGTTATCAATGATAGTAAATGAAAACTTGGCAGTGGGATGATTCATAGTGTGTCTGTATAAGGCATTTGTAATCCTACCATTTCTGATATCCCCCAGGTGTTCAGATATTCTAATTCTGAACTGTCTGGATGTCTGTCCAACATAAAAAGCTTGACATGTGCATGTTGCAAGATAGATAATACAATCCGAACTACAGTTACCAAAAAAAAACAATATCATATAAATGACCAGTGTTTTTACTAGTAAAAGTTTTTTACTATGTAGCCACAAAAGCTGCAATGACCACAAGGGTATATTCCAACTAGTTTCTCACCTGTTAGTGTCCTTTGGGATAAAGTTTCATCCCTAGAGTTAATTTTCTTATAATGTGAGAAATGAGATCCCAGTGTTTTCCCCTTTCTGTATGAGAATGAGCATTGCTCCCCCAAATAGTCCTCTACGAGGGAATGAGACTTCAGTATGTTCCAATGTTTATCTATAATATTAAGAAGATGTTTAGTATTTCTACCATAGGTTGTAACAAATCTGCAAGTTTCATGATTGGTCTGTTTTTGATGTTTTTTATATTCCAATAGTGAATCCCTAGATTGGTTTTTACTCCATTGCATGGCAGAGCTGATAGTATGTCTGGAATATCCTCTAGTGAGAAACCTATTGGCTAAGTCATCATGATGTTGTTTTAAATCTTGCTCAGAGGAACATATCCTTTTGAGCCGCAAAAACTGTGATTTAGGAATGTTATTAATTGTCTGTTTTGGATGTAGACTGTTGGCATGGAGCAAGGTGTTAAATTCGGGAAATTTTCGATATACAGAAGTTTTTAGTGTATTGTCTGGTTGACGCTGTAAAAAGACATCCAAGAAATGTATTTCATAATGATGATAGTCCGCCGTAAATTCTGTACCCCAAATGTTTCCATTAAGATGTTCAACAAATTCTTGAAGATAATCAGTGCCACCTTTCCACGCTAGCCAACAGTCGTCCACATATCAATCTCTGGTATGTATACATTGTGCAACTCATCATAGATGATATGTTCCTCCACATAACCCATATAAAGGTCGGCATAAATGGCTGCAAATGAGGCACCCATTGCTGTACCCTGTATTTGCCAATAGCAATCTTGTTTGAAGTGAAAGACATTCTTGGTAAGGATAAGGCTCTACTGATGAAAGCCACGTGCTGAAACCGGTCTGGAATTTCAGCTTAATAAAGCTACTATTACTTAATTCATTCTTGGTGCTGGCATTTTTTCATTTTGATCTCTCGCATATTGTATTACTTTGCCTTAGAATTAGGTGATTGTCAGTATACATTAAACAATTATTACATTATTTCAGGATGTCCAACCCACAATATTTGCTGCAGGGAATAGTCGGATAGTGTATATTTATATGTACAGATCTGCACATTTCACACAGGGCTGATACAAGATGGGTTTAAAGCTGGCTGGCTAGCTAGCTACAGTGGTGTAGAGTAGAAAATATTATTTAAGACTAATCTCACAGGGCTGTGCTCCTCAATGCATAAATTAGCTGCTCTGTGGACAACTGAGTACTGGGGAGATTTCAGAGGAAGTTTTCATAGTGGAGTTTGTTTTGAAGTGCATTCTTTTCTGCAGAGCACTGGCAAACCCCTGTCCATGATGAGCACACTCAAATGCAACAACTTTGTACAGGCACAGATACTGACAAAACAGTCAAAATGGCTCTCTGACCAATCACCAAATTACACTTCAAGCTGACTGGTTCCAAGCTCCGAATAAGCGTACTGCAGACTCAATCCTACTTAATGTAAAATCAACTCCGTTATAGCAAAACGTACATGAATATAGTAACCAAGGAATTGCAAAGAATCACTGCTTAAAGAATGCTACATATAGTGCAGAAATTGGCAACAAATGACAGTAACTTTCAGAGGCACTTTAACATGAATTAAAGAGCAGAGACGCAGCAAACAGTACTATAAATGTAACAACAGCCCTCTTGCACTGTAAGAAGTGCAGTTTAGCAAAGTATTGTGCGTATGTGCGAAGAATGGCACAGAATTTAAGCGTAACACTTTCCAACTGCTTGGTGTCTACAACACACATCCGAAACTCTCTAATTGAGCCACTCACTCCAGCAAATGGCAAAAACTGTCTTTACCTGCATTGCAGAGGTTTCTTTGAATGAAGTTTTATCTAACAAGAGTTTGTACCTAATATATCTAAGATGATAGTATTTAAGAAAACCGTTGGAGTAAAATGTCTAGGAATGGAATTGTGCACAAGAAAATAAATACTCAAACTAGTTACAAATGCACTAACATTTAAACTACTAAGATAAGAATAAGCCAGGTGAATTGCAAATAGATGCCAGTCAAAATGTTGTAGGAGCTGTGATGGATGTTGGTCAGAATGTTATAGGAGCTGTGCTCCTAAAGGAGACCCGTTCCTGAGGGGCAGTAGCATTTATGAATGTGCCGAAGGGAATTGTTTATATAGAAAATAATAGCATATAGATGTGAAACTCTTACTGGAGGAAGGCTTGCTGTAGAGGTTAACTCCATTCTAGGGAAGGTTCTAGTTTAGAACTTTAGATACTTTTGAAGTGAAAGTTAAATCTCATCAGTAAAACCGAGTACTTGTTTTGTATACTGTAGATCAGTGTGTGAATGTCTCTCTAAGAAGCTATCCAAGGGCTTGCATAAGTGTATAAGTACCGAGGACGTGTGAGCCTGACTGCCGTTTTGTAGTAAGCTGTTGAAGTGTAATTATGTATGTATGTAAGGTCTGTCTGTCAGTAAGTTTGTTTATTTACTGATATGTTTCTGTATAATAAAGCAACGCACTACCCCACCTGCTTGTCATCTGTGTTAGAGGTAGAGGAACGAGCGACATGGTGTCAGAAGAGTAATAATTGAAATGACTTGTGGCCAGAAAGAATTCCAGTTTCTTCAATTTGAGTTTCAGAGACATCTAGTTAATACTGGAGGAATATAGAGAAGTGGACCATCCCTGTTGCACATGTGATTCGCAAAATAGGTCTGAAACGAATTTCATATGTTCAAACTTGCTCAAACCATTTCTCATTCACAAAATATGAAACAAAGCATACAGAACACTCTAAATTATATTAAAATAAGTTGAAATGTCCAATATTGATAGAAATATTCGAATTACTACGGAAAATGTTTGAAATAAAGCCTGAATTGCATAAGTGTATGAAGTGTTCGCATGTTTGCGCAGTTAGTTATTTCACAAATACATCCATTTCAGAGCATATTTCGCAAAGTACAGTATTTTGAAGAGTGTAATGTGCCGAGTGTTACTGCAAGCTGCAGCAGAGCAACTTGTTTGCATATAATTACAAGGGCCATAGTTTGTATGTTTGTGCATACTTTGTTAACATGGCTGAAGGATTTTGAAAACCCATTGCACTTAGGTTCATAGGTTAGTACTAGGCTAACTGCCCTTTCGAGACATTTTTTAAGCCTAGCCAATTATCCCTTGTGAGACTCAAACCCTGCACTTTGTTTCCAAGGCAAACAGCATAACCATTAGGCCACCCCTCCCTTGTGTTTGATAATAATATTGCAGAGAACTGGAGACTGAGCAAGAGTATGACATGTTCATATAGGCTGCATTTTCTGATAACGATGACCTTAGAAAGGGATTTATTCTACTTAATTTACTTGTTGGAAGCCATTGAAAGGCAATGTTCATTTGTGTATGGACCTGCTATCTTTGCTGGAGAGGGGAAAAACTATTGTATTGTACCAGCCGAGTCAAGGGAGGACCTGAGTGCTTAAAACATAAATTTAGAGAAATGTGTAACCCCCAGGCAAACATTAATATGGAGAGGCACTTATTTTACACAAGGGATCACAATCCTGGTGAAACTTTTGCAGCATATACAACTGACTTGAGAAATTAGGCTAAAACATGGTGATATAAGGGATGAGCTGGTAAAGGACAGATTTGTGTGTGATATTAAAGATGATGCTTTGAGAAAGATTTTGCTTCTTGACAGTGATTTAACTTTGAATAAGACCATTGAGATCTGTCAGATGTATGAGCTGAAAAGCACATGGGTATGCTTACAAATGAGTGTCCTGTTTCCAGTCATTTCTAAAGCTCAAGTTTGATGGCATCCAGCACATTGTTAAAAGAAACGGGCCCAGGCACATGCCAGCAACTGTAGCCCCTGCAACACTCGCAGGTAAATCCCAGAGCTTTCTAGCAAGCTTCAGAGTTCGCACAGCCTCAGTGAAGCATAAGAGTGAGTCAGCAAACTTAAAGCAAGGGTCAACATTGCCGACTGTTGTAATTGTGGTAGCAGTCATGAATCTAAGAGAGAAATGCTTAGCTTTTGGTCAACAATGCCACAAATGTAATAAATGGGATCATTTCAAAAGATTTTGTAAATCAAAAGCCACACATCTTTTATTAAAAGGGAACATTTCAAGAAACTCGCTGATCAATTAGAAAGCTACAACCCTACTTTTCATGTTGATGGTGTGTCAGTGCTTAGTGAAACAGTTAATGCAGTATATTTAAAGACCAAGAATGAAGTATTTTGTACTGTTTGGATAAATGGCAAACTCATAGAGCTCAAAGTTGACACTCGCTCAAAGTACAGTGTTATGTCTGCAGAAACATTTGCTAAAGTATGTATTGGTGAAAAGCTTGATTTGGCAAAGTGTGCGAAGCTTGTTGCTTATGGTGGTGAAGAGATTCAGATGAAAGGCTCAATGTTTCATGTTACTGTGCTGGGAGAAACTACGACTTGCTATTTTATGTGGTCAAGGGGCAAGTCCAGTCATTATTGCGGCTCGGAGACCGTTTGAAAATGGGACTGCTTTCATTTAATAAGGAAGTTCACCGTGTTCGCTTAAAAGGCCATCTTTCTAATTTCGCCCAGTTTTTTACCTATGCTGATCTTTTCGAGGACACATTAGATAAGGTTCCAGTTGTGTACTCCATGAAGTTAGACCCGATGTCAGCCCAGTAATCAGGCCAGCTCGAAAAGGTTCAGTATGCAGCACAGAGTCAAAGCCAAACTAGACAAAATGGTGCAGCAAGGTGTGATTCGTCCAGTAGACGAACCAACTCGGTTGGTATCTTCCATGGTGGTAGCTCATAAGAAAAGCTCAGAAGACATCAGAATTTGTAGTTGCCCACATGATTTGAACAAGGCACTGAAGACCTCATCATCCATTGTGTACACTCTCTTATGCCAAATGCCACTGTTATTTTCTGTCTTGGATGCAGAGAGTCCATTTTGGCAAATTTTGCTTGACAAAAAAATCTTCATTGTTAACCACTTTTAGTACTTATTGGAAGGTACAGATTTCCAAGAATGCCATTTGGGATCAATTCTGCAAGTTAAGTCTTTCAACGTGTAATGGAGCAAATTTTTTCTGGGTATCCTATAGTAGATGACCTACTAGTAGGCAGTAACGGTGAAACAGGGCATGACAGAAACCTCAGAAAAGTTCTGGGAAGGGCACGTCAAGTGAATCGAGCTGAATCCACAGAAATGCAAATTCAGGCTACAAGAAGTCACTTACGTTGGTCATTTATTTACCATTTCAGGCATACAAGCAGACCTTTCTAAGCAAACAGCCATTCTTGAGATGCCAGACAATATTCAAGCTTTGCAGTGTTTTCTTGGCATGGTTAACTACCTATGCAAGTTCATTCCAGACTTGTGTCAAATATCGACAACACTCGAGAGCTAATTCGTAGAGATGTATTCTGGTCTTGGTTAAAACACTGGAGAGCATTTGATGTCCTGAAACAGAGAATTGCCAGTCCACCTACTCTCAGATAGTATGACGTCCACAAGCCAGTTACTCTTTCATGTGATCCTTCGAAATTTGGTCTTGGTGCATTCATTCTGCAAGAGGGGTCAACCTGTTGCTTATGTGTCCAGAACCCTTACCCAAGCTGAAATGCAGTATGCTCAAAGCTTTTGGCTATTTGTATGTTCCAAGTTCCATGATTATGTTTATGGTAGATCTATCCGGTTTGAAACAGACCACCAATCTCTAGTTACTATTTTGAGAAAGCTGATGCATACAGCTCCAGCCAGATTGCAATGCATGATGTTGAGATTGCAAAGTATCGCTCTACAAGAAAGGCAGACTTGTTTATCTTGCTGATACATTATCTAAATCGCCCATATTGACCAGTGAACAGCATGAGAATGAGCACTTTGATTTTGAAGTCATGGAAGTGAGACATATTTTTATTCTACAATACTTGATAAGCTTAGAGATCATACAGCCACAGATCCAGTTTTACAGAAGCTCAACCACTTTATCAAAGAAGGATGGCTGTTAAAGCTATTTCACTTTCAGAAGTGTAACCTTATTTTCCATACAGAGATGAAATTTTGTCAGAAAATTGTATCCTCATGAAAGGTCCTAAAGTTATTGTCCCAAAGTCTTTGCAACAAGAGTACATTACTGTCTTACATCGAGGTCACCCAGGATACCAAAAGAAGGGTGAGAGGATTAGTGTTTTCGCTTTCTTTGTCACAAGATATTGAGAGTGCTTTCATCTTGTTCTGTGTGTAATAGTACAGACACATCAACTTAAAGAACCACTTCAGCTAAACCAGATTCCTGAACTATCTTGGTCGAAAGTAGCTACTGACATTTTCGAGTGAAATGGTCAACATTATTTGGTGTTAGAAGACTCTCTTATTCCAGTTGGTACGAGACTGACCCACTTCTCAATCTAGTATCAGATACCGTCATTACTAAGATGAAGCGTCATTTTACAGTCCATGGTAGTCCACACAGTTTTCTGACAATGGCACGCAGTTTACAAGCCAACAGTTCAAAGGATTTGCCAAAGAGTGGGACTTTATTCATGTCATGAGTAGCCCAGACTATCCGCAGTCAAATGGTTTGGCAGAATATGCAATTCAAAGTGCAAAGCAGTTACTGGAGAAGTCAAAATAAAACCCTAGTGATATTTTCCTGAATCTTTTAAATCTTAGAAACATTCCTCGTGGTAAACATCTTGGTTTACCTGCTCAGGGACTTCTATCAAGACAAACCAGAACCAGAACCACATTACCAATCGGTAGTCAGTAGTTTTCACTGACCTGTTCTTGACGCATGGAACCAACAAATCTGTTGAAGCATTTAATCCATAAGTCCTATTATGATAAGATCAGCAAACCGCTCATTCCACTACGAGAAGTAGTAGCAAGGATGCAAACATCCAAAGGTTATGATCGGATTGCAGTCGTGAAGAATATTTGCCCAGAGCCGAGAGCATACATTGTGGAATCACAAGGAGCAGACTTTGATGCCTGTGTCTGAACCTATACCACACCACATAGCCTGCGAGTCTTTTTATCTCTTGAGTTGTCCAGTGTTCCAGTTCCAGAGAGTAATCGCATTCCAGTGATTGAGTCCCGAAGTTCCTGATAAGTTGTTCACCAAAGACTGTCCCTTTTGCTAAACCCAGTCTTGATTGTTATGTTATAAGATCCGACTGCATCTCCAGACCATGTTATAGATACACGGCAACTTGGACACGAACGTTTGTGTTTGTTTTAATATTGATGCATGTTTAATTGTCCTTAATCAAAATGACATTGATCTACAGCCTCCCTCTTAAGACTGCAGTGTGAGTATGTCTCTAAGAAGTTATCCAAGGGTTTGCACAAGTGTATAAATACTGAGCATGTGTGAACCTGACTGCCATTTTGTAGCGAGCTGAGATGTTAGCATGTATGTATGTAAGGTCTATCTGTCAATAAGTTCATTTATATTTAATAATGCTGCTATCCATCCTAATATTTCTGTATAACAAAGCATGTAAATGAACTACCCGCCTGCTTGTCATTTGTTTAGAGAGACTAGCGACATATACATATGAAATGTATGACAGATTCTTATCACTGTCAGGTCTGTCCTGCTTGGTATTCATTGCCTCGGCCATTCTACCTTCCTAGCGCCAGTAGGGAAGTTCTTTGGTGGAGTTGCTAATTTGCTGCTGGACAGGTGTGGAGCTCTCGTTTTTTCTTTCTTTTGGCTGAGATTGACTTAACATATTATGGGTCATTTAAGGACAGAAAATTCAGTCTTATTATAAGAGCTGTTGTTTTTCCCTGCTCGATAGGTACATACCAGCATGTAAAATCGGACCATCACTCACTTTTTTAGCTTCCGTTCTTCCCTCTTATTGCTGCTTTAGAGACCATGTTCTCTGTGGTGATCTCACAATCATGGAATGGTTTGCTGCTTTTAGTATATTGAATTAGATTAGCTCCATATTCAAGTAAAACATAGCTTCTCAAATTGTCAATGTACCTGTAGTTGGTAAGCAGTCCCTAAACTGAAATGCTGGTTTTATTTCTCTCCATCCTCTTTGTGACATCTTTGATTGTTCTCTCTCTATCTTTTCTTACCAGATGAACTTCTCCCCCACTTCCCACTGTATTCTTAATAAAACAAATCCATAGTAATACTACACCTCCTAGTCTAACAAGATAGTTCTACTGGTTGAAAACTCCCTTTTTAGCAGAGGCTTTAGGAGAAAAGCTCTGTGTATAGGTAAGGACAGAGTGCATGATACATAAGACCGTATAAAGACGTACTGACATGGTACAGTAACGATGGTATGATTGACAGGTGGTGTAATTATAATTATTGTACAAGTTAATGGTTAGACATAAGGATGATGAGAGAATATAGAGCAAATGTTGATATTGGTATTGGATATACTAAGAGAGAGGAAGGGAAAACGAAGGTAAGTGGAGGAAAATAAAGGTGATGGGAGCAAGGATTGGTTAGAAGTAAGAGTACACTAGGGTAACAGTAACACTGTTAGGATAGCATGAGTACACTCGGGTAACAGTAACACTGTTAGGATAGCATGAGTACACTCGGGTAACAGTAACACTGTTAGGATAGCATGAGTACACTCGGGTAACAGTAACACTGTTAGGATAGCATGAGTACACTCGGGTAACAGTAACACTGTTAGGATAGCATGAGTACACTCGGGTAACAGTAACACTGTTAGGATAGCATGAGTACACTCGGGTAACAGTAACACTGTTAGGATAGCATGAGTACACTCGGGTGAGAGTAACACTGTTAGGATAGCATGAGTACACTCGGGTGAGAGTAACACTGTTAGGATAGCATGAGTACACTCGGGTGAGAGAGTAACACTGTTAGAATAGCATGAGTACACTCTGGTGAGAGAATAACACTGTTAGGATAGCATGAGTACACTCGGGTAACAGTAACACTGTTAGGATAGCATGAGTACACTCGGGTGAGAGTAACACTGTTAGGATAGCATGAGTATACTTGGGTGAGAGTAACACTGTTAGGATAGCATGAGTACACTCGGGTAACAGTAACACTGTTAGGATAGCATGAGTACACTCGGGTGAGAGTAACACTGTTAGGATAGCATGAGTACACTCGGGTGAGAGTAACACTGTTAGGATAGCATGAGTACACTCGGGTGAGAGTAACACTGTTAGGATAGCATGAGTACACTCGGGTGAGAGTAACACTGTTAGGATAGCATGAGTACACTCGGGTGAGAGTAACACTGTTAGGATAGCATGAGTACACTCGGGTGAGAGTAACACTGTTAGGATAGCATGAGTGCACTCGGGTGAGAGAGTAACACTGTTAGAATAGCATGAGTACACTCTGGTGAGAGAATAACACTGTTAGGATAGCATGAGTACACTCGGGTGAGAGTAACACTGTTAGGATAGCATGAGTACACTCGGGTGAGAGTAACACTGTTAGGATAGCATGAGTACACTCGGGTGAGAGTAACACTGTTAGGATAGCATGAGTACACTCGGGTGAGCGAGTAACACTGTTAGGATAGCATGAGTACACTCGGGTGAGCGAGTAACACTGTTAGGATAGCATGAGTACACTCTGGTGAGAGAGTAACACTATTAGGATAGCATGAGTTAACCTGGAGATGCTAGTTTAAGTACTGTAGTCTGAATTATATTGGTTGAGCCTCAACATTTTCTTTAAAAAGGGGGATTTTGTCTTTGTATGTGAACTAGGAGACGTGAACATATCTGGCAGATTTTTTGTAAAGTAAATTATAAGTAATGTATGGTTGTAAATGTGTGGTTATACTCTGTGCATTTCTGAATGGAATGAATTCCATGGTTTTGCTACTTACATGGAGCAGAGTTTCTGTACTGATTTGTATGATTTTAATATAACCAGTTGAGTTTGTTAACGTGATATGAGCTGCCTTGGTGCAATACACCTTTAAACAAGATTTGCAGTGGAATTTTGACAGTGATCCGATGTCTTATCCATCTGACTCAACAAATGGGTTATTGAATCTATCTTTGGTGCCTTTTTCTAGCTTTTGGATCCAACTCTCAGGCTCCTCCCCTACCCTCACTGCTGTACTTCCCTCTGAAGTACCTCTGATCTTGTTTGCCACTTGGAGATCAGATGTAACCTGGAAGGGCCCCGTGGTCAATAGTTCAGTTTCAGATTTTGGAGCGTTTTTTGTATTTTCTATTCATTGCACTGTTTTATAGGCAGTACAGTAGTTGTAAGGCTCTTTTTAGTCCACCTCTGTTTTCCTTCCCAAACTTTGTGGTATTTTACCCCACTCATCTTTTTAACAACACCTGTGTTTTCCTTCCCAAACTTTATGTGGTATTTTACCCCACTCATCTTTTTAACAATACTGCTTCTCATAGCTTTGATGCAGCTTTTTTTTCTAGTACTAATTAAAACTGGGTTCTTTACGTGTGTTTGTGAAACTATTTTGCCATGTTGGACAAAGCCTCTGGATTCAAGAAATGTAGTGCCTATGGGCCAAGATTCCCCCAAAAGATCTGCATGACCTGCATGTCTATTGTTTTGGGGACTGATCACTTTCGGGGCCAGGGCTTTGGCAGACTACAGGAACAAGTCGGTGTTAAAGGGTCTTCTCAATGCACAAGCCAGAAAATCGACTCTAGTTGTTGCTTGCACATCTGCTTCTCCTTTATCCAAACAATCAAATAAATCAAAGAAAACAAAGGATGGAAACCCAAGAAGAGTAAGAAGAAAGAAAGAGAAATCTTTCTCCCCACTCAACACTGACTGCTAAAGCTGCAAGGTTAATGGCTCTGGCACCGCATGGGTTCATAGGTTAGTATTAAGCTAACTGCCCTTGCGAGCCATTGTAAGCCTAGTCAATTATTCCTTGTGAGACTCAAACCCTGCACCTTGTGTTTGTAAGGCAAACACCTTAACCATTAGGCCACCTCATCAGGACTAACAGCGGTCTCCTCTTTGCCACTTCTTTCTGGTGCCAACAAGTCCCAGCCTGCATTTGACTGTCCTTTAGCATCAATTTTTTTAAGAGGCCATCTTTGGTGGCTTCTTCTCGCAGGTCGTTTTGGTTGACAAAAACTTTCTGAATCTGACACTAATAGGATGATGAGAGAATTTCTTTGTATTCTGTTCCAGATAGGAGTCCTTCTTGCTTCCCATCCAGGGTTGCTGGGACTGCCCCAGCCAGTTCCCACCTTGGTTTCTTCTTCCCTGCTCCAAACCTCTGTCCACGGCTCCTTGGTGCCAAGTGAAGCCTGTGAGAGAATCTTGCTGAGAGTGGTTTTGGTTTTGACTCTGGCTCCTTCCTTTATCTCTTCAAGTCCATCTGTTTTATATTCCATAGGGTCTCTGAGCCAAATGGTTATTGTTTACAAAAGTCTCTGTACTGAACTTAGACATCTTGTCTCCTCTGTACCTTAACCTTGGACAGCTCCACTCAAACATCTTCCCCCTGAATAGAGTCGGAGCAGAGGATGTGCCTTCCTTACTGTCTTTGGACTCTGGCTGACCTTCCTCGTTCTGATTTAGACTTCATCATTCATAACTTTTCAAAGGGAACTTTCTAGATCTAGAGAGGAGGGTTCTTACACTGTCTCAACTCTGTCACTACTACCACTGGATTTTGATGCCTTGAACCAACATCCTAGCTGGTAAGGGGAGCCCGTTTCACTCAGCTTCAAGGGTCCTAACTTGTCAAGTTCCCATTTAAAATTGCTCCCCAAAACTCCCCCAAAGGACAGTCATAGGAAACGCAGATGTAAGAAGAGGCATATTGACGACTCCAGGAGTCTCTCATAGAAGATATTGACCTAATGGAGCAGGTGATTACCTAGGTCTCCCTGGAAGACTTCCCCCTTCAGAGAAATCCTGGAATTGATTGAGCAAAGGGGGGGTCTGGTCATCCAAAACCCCAAGGGACAGTATTCCTGGAGGCATTTGAGACTGATTCACTTACTGCCTGGGTGATTATACCCAATGCTAGCGCAGAACTGGTCACTCAACAGGCATGGAAGGAACTCAGTGTGGTGGAGCCAATTACAAGAAAGTTGGGCAAGTTACTAGTGTCTCCACTGAACAGGTCACACACTTGAGCAGTGCCCCCCCCCCCCAGTTGATGCTGTGGTGATGTCAGCAGCCACAAAAAAATGGAATTTTACAAATGATGCACCTCTGTCCATCCCCCTAATGGGGGGAGTACAGCATGTTGAACAGATGTATTTTGATGTTTTTACTTTGCTTCTGAATTACTTTACCCATATAACTTGTTCCAGTACGATCCAAGTCCCTGTTGGATAATTTACCAGTGGGTGCAGATATCCAGCAGATGGTGGAATCCCAGCTTTCTAGCCTTCAGTCAGTGTCTAACCTGTCCATGTGCCTCCTTACCAATGTGGCAGATGGTGCAGTGAGAGCAGGAGGCATTGCTACTTGTTGCCACACTTGGATGCTTCTCTGTCTCACTGCGACTTTGCAGAAACATTCAAGGCTTCCTTCGTCAACACCCCCTTGGATTAGTCAACTCTGTTTGGACCCAAGTGAAAGATGGCAACCAGAAGCAAGCAAGAGGGCAAGATTCTGAATGCTATAGGGATATAGTTTTAGACCCCCCCCCCAAGTACTTTTTCCTAGAACAAGAAAGGTGAAAAGAAGTTCTAATTTCTTTGCCCAGGGCTCTTTTGGTTACAGAATGCCCCATAGCAGAGGGGGGGACAACTTTAATAGATATTTAATGAATATTGTCCCAGAGACAAAGGCGATCCACTAAATCAAGGGTTTTGAGGTGTCTTCACTGAGAAGTCTTTCCAGCATTCCTGAAATGTTGCTGGACTGTCTCACACACTGGAGGTAGTCAGGGGCACTTACTGCATCCTTATTTATTTATTTATTTCAATTTCTCATTTGATCTGCTTCTCTCATTTTCAGTGAATGTATAATATGGTTCTTAACCTGTCACAAAAAAATATATAATTTATTTTGGAAGTGAAGACTGTGTTTCCTGATTTGTTTGATTAAATTCTCTGTATATGTTAATGTCCCACTGTGTTAAGTAAGTACTTTTATGGAGTGTTTTCCTTTTGGTCGTCATTGAAAAACGGGTCATGGTGAGCAGGTGACAAGTAACATTCTGTGTCAAGGCGCTAGGTCTTATGGTAGCTTCCTTTTAAAATTAATAGAGAACCTTTTGTACTTTCTTTTGCTGCTGTTTTTATTTGTTTTACTGGGGTAGTCCGACTGGGCAACAGCCGATTTTCAGCAGAGGCCCGGGGAGAAAAGCTCCATTACACACAAAACCAAACGGTACTAAAACAATACAAATATAACCTAAACAGAACTGGTACGGAATAAAATTGTCAGAAATACTAAAGAATTTGTCTTGTACTTGGCAAGTTTTAAAGATGTGTTGGTATAATAAATTTAAATAGTGGTACAAGTTGGAATATAGGACCAAGAGGATAAATTAAGGTGAAGAATAGGCAAAGAAGATGGCTACAAAGAAACGTAAATGGGTAGGACAAGAACAGGAGAAGGTGAGCAATACAAGCTGATATTGAAGAGACTTGTAGTAGTGGAGATATAAAAAAGGCAAAGAAGAGGTGTATAGTATAGAGAGGGTGATGATCAGCCAGGAGATGGACAAGAGCAAAGCAAAGAATTAGCTAGGTGAGTCTTGAAAAGTATTTTACATTTTAAGACATTGTGGTTGGGTAGAATGTGCTGGGGGATTAAATTCCAAGTCTTGGAGATTTCATTTCAATATAAATGCTCATATTTGTTGGCTTTTCTGACTTGAAGTAGAAATTTGTCAGAGGATCTCAAGTGTCTGTTATTGGCTTGAGTATGAAGAAGGTTATGAAGTGGTGGGCACTTGTCAGGTTTGTAAACAATGCTATGGGCTATCATGAGCTGGGAATGTGTTGCCAAGTTGCTATGGTTTTGTATTACTGCTGTTGCCATTGTTTTCCTTCCTAGGCTACCAATGAATCTCCCGCCTCTCTCCCCCCCTCTCCCTCCCCCCTCTCTCTCTCTCTCCCTCTCTCTCCTTCTCTCTCTCTCTCCTCCTCCCCCTCTCTCTCTCTCTCTCTCCCCTCCCTCCTCTCTCCCCCCTCTCTCCTCTCTCTCCTCCCTCTCTCCC